>NC_090265.1:265234643-265534643 GCF_040414725.1 Anabrus simplex | reverse complement strand
ATTACTATTTTATTGTTGTTGTTATTCTTGGTATGGTTATCCTCGTATATCCGTGGACAGGATTGTGTCTCTTATGCGGATCACTATTGTACGTGCTTTTTTGTAGATGGCAACAATAGATCACTTCCAAATTGTGGTCTCGAAGGGCAGGCGTCAAAGCCTTGCGGTGGTTGGGAAGGTTGGAAGGGACAGGCAAGGAATAGGGAAGGAAGCGGCGGTGGCCTTAAGTACCATCCCGGCATTTGCCTGGAGGAGAAGTGGGAAACCACTAAAACCACTTCCAGGATGGCTGAGGTGTGACTCGAACCCACCTCTACTCATTTGACCCCACGAGGTTGAGTGGATCCCGTTGCAACCCACGAAATACTTACAAATTTCTTGGTAGAGCCGGGATTTGAACACGGTCCGCTTAGATACAACCCGCGTATAATCCTTCTTCACTTCATGGATATTATTTTCGTAAATACCGAGATCGATAGCTGCATTCGCTTAAGTGCGGTCAGTATTCAGTACCAGTAATCGGGTGACAGTGGGTACGAACCCCACTGTCGGCAGACCTGGAGATAGTTTTCCGTGGTTTCCCGTTTTCACACCAGGCAAGTGCTGGGTCTGTACCTTAATTAAGACCAGGGCCGCTTCCTTCCCATTCGTAGGCCTTTCCTCTCACATCGTCGCCATAAGACATATCTGTGTCGTTGCGAAATAAAGCATAATTATAGCAACAAAAAAAAAACGTTCGTAAATTACAAAAAGAATCAGGGTCCTCACTACACTGATTACAGAACATAGTGAGCGTAGTCCCTTTAGCGCAGAGGAAAGCGCGTTGGACTTCTAATCCAAAGGTCGTGGGTTCGATCCCCACAAGGGACGGTAATTTTAAGGAAGAAGAGCACATAAATACCTTCTATAGTTTAAGAGTAAAGCCATGTAAACTCGTTCCGCTTCCACGTCATCCAAGTTTACAATTTTAAACGGCCACGTTGGAATACCTTACCCGAATGTGGAACAATTGCAAATAATTTGAAATGTCCGTGAATTGTGTAGGCCCTTGGATTATTAAAAAGGGTGAAATCGCAAAATGACGTCTTTCATTCTATTTTGACGGAGTCTTTGTTTGACGTGTTGCACCCATCAGCTGAGTCTGATTGGCTAAATTTTAATAATTTTATTAAATAATTAACAGTAATGATCCGGCGGGTTAAAACATGGGACAGCATTGGAAATTTCTGGTAGCTAGCTCGTGAGAATGAAGCCTTGATAGGAACCCACGCTTCTTTCTCTCCTAAAAATAAATTACTGGAACACCTGTTATTACGTCATATTTTGAAACTGCGTAGTTAGAGTGGAAAAGTACTGGCAGGAGTGACTGAGATGGAGAATCATGGTTCTAGATACCCGAATCCCCTTATTCTGGAATGAACTCGTCTATATAGATGAACATCGGAGTATGCGCTCCAATCAGATTGCTGCATTTAAATAATTTCAAAATTAGCGCGACCAAATGATATGTGTCTTGTAATTAATCCCTGTCAGTATTTAAGGAAGATTATATCAAGAGGAGATGTCAGTAATTATTGTAATAATTCTGAACTAACTTATTGGTTTGTGGCAAATGGATTGGAATATTGTGTATGCAGGTGTTTGTTATCAGCGGCAGTGGGAACCCCTTGCCAGCGTGGAGAGCGGTTCACCAGCGCGGCAGAAGATATAGTCCAACTAACGCCTACTGTATTGTAAAAGTAATTACGAACAATTTAAGAGTCACGGTGCATCACGGTAGTAACAAGAATTTATGCAGTCTCTGTGTACAAGGCATTTCATGTTTTTAGCAACTTTGTTTTGGAGCTACCCAGCATTCCTTTAATTGGGGTTTTTGATGGCAAGAATTAGTGTTCCTACGCCGATTTTGTGCGCCAACATCCCCCGAGTAGTGGCTTCTCACGGGTCAGTCATCATCAAGAGTCTTGTGGCGGTCAGACGTGTCTTAACTTTGCTCCGTATTCTAGTACAAATGTACAGAATTGTGTGTATTTATTACTACAGTGGAGATGGAAATACGCTTTATAAACAGAAGTTGATTTGTTAAGGTGTTTAAAACCACCCAAGTGAGTGACAGATTTTACAAGTGTCCAGTCTATGCAGGGTGAAGAAACGAATCTTTGAATTATGCAGTAGTTGCATCTTAGGTGACGCAGTTTGAGTATGTAGCCCGCAGAGCAACCCAGACAGTTTAAAATGTATGTGTAAGCCGTAAATGGTGGAGAATATAAGCCTGCCACAGCGGAGCTGTTAGTATGTTTGAAACGTTGAGCGGAGAAAATACTCTTACTCTCTATAAATATTTAGGTCATGTGGGGGTGGACACTTTCTCCCGCAGCTGGGTCTATACAAAGGAAACCGTTGAGCCCATGAAAGACTGCGCTACGTTAGAAGCAGCAGTGTGTTAGAACATGGTACGTAAAATCCGGCCTAAGTTCCAAAATATCTGAGTACTGCGTATGTGTATATATATGTATTACAGTGTAATGTCAAGTGTTAAAACAAGTTGTCGTGTTTAATATTATGAGCAGGAAATAAACGTGTGCAAAGTGTCCAGCAAGAGTGGAAAGTAGTAACATAAGCCAATGCCGGATACAGCAAGAATGGTCAATGATATTAACATGTTGGTCATGAATCTGTAAGACAACATGGCTGCCTTTAGTCCTGGGTGATCCCGAAATGCCGTCAATGTGAGTACATAACCTCATGTTTACTTAGAATCTAAAGCTTTCCTTTAATAATGGTATCTTAATGTAAATAGTTATGTGAGTGACTGTGTATAACTATAAAACCCGGGTACACAGCCAGAAAATTAGGATAACTCTGTCTATGAGTAGCGTAAATATTATTATTATTATTATTATTAGTCGTGTGTGTACTAATTCGTTCTGTCAGTATCGAACAGAATTTTTTTTGAGGTAAATATAATGTACAGTTGTGTATATCTGCACTGTTATTATTATTATTAGTAGCATTGTCAGTATATTCGTTTAGGCAGAAATTTCATTTGCTTGACGCAGGAAGTCCCGTAACGATAATACATATATTCAACAGTTACTGTCGAGAATGTTGATTGGGCGACAGTAACAGTGATACATTCACATATTTTGTTGTTATGGCAAGTAACATGGCTAGTCAGTTGGATGAACGGTACTAAGTAAAAAGTTTTCTTTTTTTTTGGCTCAGGTAAAGTAAAGTGGTCTCGAACAATAAAACGATATTGAGTGATGGCAAATTGGTTGGAGGTATTTGAAAGTCAGTAGCTAAGAGTTTATGGTAATACATGATGGTATTGACCTGGAAATTATTGTAGAACAATGAGTATGATGAATATTCTCATATGTGACTGGAGATGTAGGTATTCAGCATGATAGCTGAGTTGGGATATAAATTGTGCAGAATAAAAATGATAATGACGGCGTAAAATGAATAATGTAAGAAAAATAGGCCAGTCTAAGATGGGGTATGATGTGAAGGACCAAATGATACGTAATATGGTTTAACCGTGATACAATATCGTTTATGTCAGAGAAAGGTCATAATACGTTTTTGAGTGACATTCTAGCGTTAGGTTGGTAACTTGGGTCATCCAACTGAGCTGGTATGAATGCTTGCAAATGGGAACTATTTTTGTTGGTTTCAACAGATTATTATTATTATTATGATTAAATATATTTTTCTTTTTTTGCCTCTATTTTGCCATTTTGTTAGGTACATTCTCGTATTGTCTGTACATTATCCGTGTATATTATTGTGAGGGAACCACAGTAACACTTGCACTGGGTCATGGTTGGGTTTCAGTGAATTATAATGTATTGGGACACTGAAACAACCCAATGCTGTGGTATGAGCATATGACAGGGTTCATCTATGTATATATTAGTGGAAATTTAGGTATTAGGTTAGGATTTTTGGCTGTGTCATCTCGCTTGGTGTACATATTAGAAGAAGTTATTGTACGTTTTATTCTAAGTAGGAGAGCTATCGTCTCCAGATATAATTTACGGTATTTAAGTAAGGGTCACTCGCATATATATATGAAAGCAAAGCTTTAGATTCGTATACGGCAACAACTAAGGTCCATTATGTAAGTTAAAGGTTACTGAATTATCAGATTAAAATTTGTTGTTTATTGCACCCGGAAGGAGGGTATTTGAAATTATAAAATCTACCTGGGAAGTCAGTAATATTTTTTTGTGTTCAGAGAAATGTTATTATTATTATTATTATTATTATTATTATTATTAATATTGGTAAATCTGCCATGAAAAACTTATGGTTCCGCCTTTACACAGTGAGTCAGGTATTTCATTAAATTATGATTTATCCTAACAAACGTGGCTTTATAGATGAAGGTAAATTCAATAAGTACTGTTAAGAAAGATTATATTCCAATGGTGTTGATTAAGGTAAATGAATGTTCTAAGGTAACCGACACAAACATGTTATGGTTTATCAGGATGGTGGATCAGTGGTACCGTACTTACAGGTCAGGTTGAAATAATAATAATAATAATAATAATAATAATAATAATAATAATAATAATAATAATAATAATAATAATAATAATAATAATAATAATAATAATAATAATAATAATAATAATAATAATAATAATAATAATTATTATTATTATTATTATTATTATTATTATTATTATTATTATTATTATTATTGAATCTTTTTATTTAACATTTATCAATGTAATTCACAGGCTATTAGGGAGTCCTCAAGAATATAATATTAATCGCTTGTGTCAGTGGTCTGTGGATTTATTAATTAATTGCACATTAATATTTTATATTTTAATCCAAATTTTATCCACGATTTAATTATCAACAACATCGGATTTTGGGTAGACAAATATTGAATTCTTAAGGATTTATTAATGATATCCAATATAAAAAAAATATTCATTGAGTGATATTATTATTATTATTATTTTAATTATTACAATTTTTTTTTTTTTGCTAGGGGCTTTACGTCGCACCGACACAGATAGGTCTTATGGCGACGATGGGATAGGAAAGGCTTAGGAGTTGGAAGGAAGCGGCCGTGGCCTTAATTAAGGTACAGCCCCAGCATTTACCTGGTGTGAAAATGGGAAACCACGGAAAACCATTTTCAGGGCTGCCGATAGTGGGATTCGAACCTACTATCTCCCGGATGCAAGCTCACAGCCGCGCGCCTCTACGCGCACGGCCAACTCGCCCGGTATTACAATTATTATTATTATTATTATTATTCTATCGATTTTGGCCAGCTGTGGACCACGTAAATAACTCCTCATGATTTAAACTTTCTTTGGCGCCAGTACTCCTTCATCCTCCTGCTTGCTGCTTCTTTTCTTTCAGCCGTCCATTGTTGTTTCTTCTTGGTCGCTGTTTCTGGCTCTAGGAAACCCTTAAATGAATTATTATTATTATTATTATTATTATTATTATTATTATTATTATTATTATTATTGAAATATTATTATTATCATCTCAACGCACTGTAAATTCATTTGATATCATTATCTTGTAAGATTTGAGTCACAAATAATGGTTTCCAGTAGTCAGTTAGGCATTTAATTAGGTAATTGCTAAATTTGATTGTAATTAATTAGTAAAATTAATTAATTATTTTTTAAAAAAATTATTTTATTATGGTAACTTCTTGTCTGTTTATTTGTAGACTTATTTTACATATTTGAGAGGTTATTACTAATGTTTCTGGATTTGATTTTACACGAAATCGCCGCATTATTTCAATTATTATTATTATTATCATTATTATTATTATTACTATTATTATTATATTACATTTTAGGTTGTTTTTCCAAACTTTATATACGCAATTTTGATATATGATGAAAATATTTCCGAAGTCTTTAAAATAGCTCCCAATGTAATTAAGTGATATCAAAATAATTTAATTAATTAATTAATATCGATATTTTGTTTATTTTAATATCTTAGAAATATCTATTATGATTATTTTAACTGATGGCAGGTAGTATTTCGATAAACAACTTAAATTATAAACATTTTCTTTATGGATTAACGAGGTGGTCATGTGTGTCATTATGGGAATTCTAGTTGTACAGCCTCATAAGGTAGTAATGTAACACTAACATAATCTTAATTTACATTTTTTAAAATTTTACCTACACCTTTCTTTCCTTTGATTTGATCAATAAAATTTATATACATATTTAACTTAAATCAGTCTGAGTCATAAATCATTGTAGTGTATAGTTTACCAAACGCAATATCCCTATGCATCCTGATTCGACGACGGGGACTGATCGCGCCTGAGAAGAAGATCTCACCACCTTCGGTAAGTATATATATTTTTTTTTAGGGCAGCCGAGGCAACAGTGGAATCCAGTCAACACCGAAGGAGCTCTGCAAGGGTGCAGTATATATATCGTATATATGTTGCCGATGTTTGAATACGATCGTAACTGCTGGAGAGACTCAAAAGTGACACCACGTTATTCGATATATCAGCAACTTGCACATAATGTACATGAAGAACGTAATTTTAGTTCAATAGACTGTGGAAGTTTTAACTCAAATGGTATGTTAGTTTGTATGGTCCTACAAATGAATGGAGAACCGCGTCTGGCATCTAATCACAGTAACAAGTACACCGCTTAGACGGTTCCTGTATTACATTTATTATTATTTTATCCGTATACACTCCAGGGTCGGGTTTCCCCGGATTCAGCGAGGGATCGCACCGCTACCCCCTCAGGGCAGTGTCCTGCTATGCTGGACAAGACCTTATGGGGGATGGGAAGAATGGAATGGATAGACAAAGAATAGGGAAGGAAGCTTTCTTCTTTTTGGAACTTGCCTTTCGTCGCGCCGACACAGATAGGGTTTATGGTGACGATGGGATAGGAAAGAGCTAGGAGTGGATAGGAAGCGGCCGTGGCTTTAAATAAGACACAGCCCCAGCCTTTGCCTGGTGTTGAAATGGGAAACGATAGGAAACTATCTTCATGGCTGCCGACAGTGTAATTCGAACCTTCTATCTCCCGGATGCAAGCTCACAACTGCGCGCCCTTAACCGCACGGCCAACTCGCCTGGTAGGGAATTAAGCAGTCGTGCCCTTAAGTTACGAATCATCCCGGGATTTGCTTGGAGGAGAAGTGGGAAAGCACGGAAACTCACTTCGAGGATGGCTGAGGTGGGATTCGAAGACCCTCTTTTCAGTTGACTTCCCGAGGCTGAGGAGCCCCTGTTCCAGCCCTCGTACCACATTTCAGATTTTTTGGCAGAGCCGGGAAACGAAGCCAGCCTCTGGGGGGTGGCAGCTAAACACACTAACCAATACACCAAAAAGGCGCTTGATAATAATAATAATAATAATAATAATAATAATAATAATAATAATAATAATAATAATGTCCTCCTCTGTGGTGTAGTGATTAGCTGTCACACCCGGGGGCCACGATTCGATTCCCGGCTCTGCTACCAAATTTGAAAAGTGGTATGAGGCCTGGGACGGGGTCCGCTCAGCCTCGGGGTGTCAACTGATTAGAGGCTGGTTCGATTCCCTTCTCAGTCAACATCGAACTGGTTCTCCATTTGTTCTCCTGACAAGTGCCGGGATGGTACCTAAGGCTGCGGCCGCTTCCTTCCCTGTTCCTTGTGTACCCTCTCCACCATTTCATACCCTTTCAAGGCCCCTGTTCCTCATAGCAGGGGAGGCAGTCTGGGCGAGGTATTGGTCCTTCTCTCCGGTTGTATCACCAGACCCAAAGTCTCACGCCCTAGGACACTGCCCTTGAGGCAATAGAGGTGGAGTCTCGCACTGACGAGGGAACGGTACGAAGTCGGACGGCGAATTTCGATTCGATTTTTACATATTCGCGAATTTCTTTCTAAGCTGAAACAGGTAGTGGAAGTCTAATTTTTCGCTGGTCTTTTTTAAGGGGGCATTTGGGGGCTCAAAGTTGGCGGTGCGCGCCCTCAATTGTACAGTACATGCTGGTACATGTCAGCGCTCACGGCCAGCGACTGCCCTGCCTCGCCTTCCCTTTTCACTCCTTCGGTTCTCCTCTGTCCACCACCACATACGGCTGCCAACAGTTGTGTATATGAGACGGCGAGTCCTATTCTATTCGGTCAAGTTCTCCATGACTGATGGCTATTCTACATACAGGAGATCGCATTGGCACGTTGTTATGGCCGCTTGCAACATTATTGCAGCTCTTGTTAATGCCTACGGTGTTAATTTTCAGGAAGCTACAGAGCTTTCTGATAGAGAGAAAACCATGTATATACAAATAAAGACAATGTTTGATGCAATTTTGGAGGGAAAATGTGATTTTATTCAGGGGGAAGAAGCCGTTTTCGTTGATTCAGAAGACGAAGATGGCGTTGAGAATGGGACAACAACACCGAAAAAACGCAAACACGGAGATAAGTTTGACGAAGATGACAAGTCCTGTGATGGCCGAGGAAGACCCTGTAAGTCAGTGGAAGATTATGATTCCGATTCATTGTTGGACATGTATCAAAAAATAAAGGAACAAGGATCTATGTACGTCGTTCGGAAGTATAAGAAAACTCGGCCACAAATTTATGGAATCGTCAACCACGTTGAACACAATGGAGAAATTAGGAAATGTGCGATGGTTCGAGCTTATGTGAAAGAAGAGTTCACCAAGGCAAGGATGCGTTATTTATATGTCACAAAATCGGACATTGAGCGTTGGATTGGTGAGGGTAGAGAGTTCTATTGCCCCAAACACTCTCTCCAAAGCGAATCATACTTGACAAACCTTAAAAGGCGTTTGAAAATTCGGTTCCGAAAAGTAACTAAACTAGTCAGAACAACTTTTAAAACAGACGAAGAAGTACCTCGTATGACACGAAGTGGCTAAAAAGTTTCTAACATTCATTAATGAATTGCAAGAAAAGAAAGAGATCCCGGATGCCAATATCTGGAATTCGGACCAGTCCCGATTTGAGTACGAAATGGCAACACAGAGAAGTTATGATTTTCGTGGTGTTAAAGACGTTCTTGTTACGCTTGTTTGCCGAAATAGTTTTACGCACTTCCACACAGTGCAATATCACATTTCTAAAGCCGGAGAAATGGGACATTTGTTCTTGATCGTTTTCAAAGTAATTAATGGAAAGTTTGGACCTAGAGTACAAGAAAGTATCAAAGCCTACATGGATGCCTTCAAATATGTCGTAATTGATTATTCATCTTCCGGGAAAATGGGGAAAGGGCATGTACGTGACTGGTTTCAAAACGTTTTCCATCCGCAATTACAGAAAGACGGATGAAATCTTCTTCTCATAGATTCATTCAGTGGCCAGGGCAAAAATGCACAACTTGAATCCCTGACGAACAGACATGTACAAATTGAATACATACCGAAAGGAACCACCGTACCGGTACGTATCTTTGCCAGCCGTGTGATCTGGGACTCTTCCGCCAAATAAAATGTTTAGTCCGTCGAATGGACAACATTTGCTGGGTAAGGAATTTATACGGCCAGTCAAAATTAAAACCCAAAAACAGACCTTTCATTATAACTTGTCAAATACTAGCGCATAACCAATTACAAGCTGATTGTTTTGTACCAATGCTGAAATATGCTTGGAAAGCAGGTGGTTATTCCATTAATGACAATATACCACAATTTCATACTGTCTCGCAAATGAATTTTCATGATTTGACTGATACAAAGTGTGCTGGAAATGGTTGTACCAATTTTTCGTTTATAAGGTGCGCACATTGTTGTCTTGTGTTTTGTTATTCACATTTTGTGTTAGATTTTCACTATCATGCCATGAACAATGGACCAATGCCAGACTGTGTTAGAATAAAGTCATTTCTTGAACACTTTGAATGTCATGATGATGCAGAAGATATTTGATTATGTATTATTTGTATGTTGTCCGCCTCTGTGGTGTAGTGGTTAGCGTGATTAGCTGCCACCCCCGGAGGCCCGGGTTCGATTCCCGGCTCTGCCACGAAATTTGAAAAGTGGTACGAGGGCTGGAACGGGGTCCACTCAGCCTCGGGAGGTCAACTGAGTAGAGGTGGGTTCGATTCCCACCTCAGCCATCCTGGAAGTGGTTTTCCGTGGTTTCCCACTTCTCCTCCAGGCGAATGCCGGGATGGTACCTAACTTAAGGCCACGGCCGCTTCCTTCCCTCTTCCTTGCCTATCCCTTCCAATCTTCCCATCCCTCCACAAGGCCCCTGTTCAGCATAGCAGGTGAGGCCGCCTGGGCGAGGTACTGGTCATTCTCCCCAGTTGTATCCCCCGACCAAGAGTCTGAAGCTCCAGGACACTGCCCCCGAGGCGGTAGAGGTGGGATCCCTCGCTGAGTCCGAGGGAAAAGCCGACCCTGGAGGGTAAACAGATGATGATGATGATTATTTGTATGTTAAGTAGTGATTTGTAAACAATTTTTATTGTTTGTTTATTCCATAATGAATTCATCTTTGTAAATAAAATGTCAGTCTTCACCCGCAATCCCCTGTACATAACTGTAGGCAGCCCTATGTGGTGGGGGAGAGAGGAGAACCGAAGGAGTGGAGAGGGAAGGCGAGGCAAGACAGCCGCTGGCTGTGAGCGCTGACGTGTGCCGGCATGTACTGTACAATTCATTGCGCGCACCGCCAACTTTGAGCTACCAAATGGCCCCTTAAAAACGACCAGCGAAAAATTAGACTTCCACTACCTGTTTCAGCTTAAAAAGACCTATACGAATATGTAAAAATCAAATCGAAATTCGTCGTCCGAATTCGTACCGCTCCCTCGTGAGTCCGAGGGAAAATCCGACCCTTGAAGGTAAACAGATTAAGAAAGGAAGAAAACAATGTCATGAGAGGAACGAATTTGACTAGAGAAATAAAATATTCCCTGTCATTCCAACTCACAGGATTTGGTAAGTTTTTAAATCTACTCACAATCAGTTGTTCGTGTCGGGGTATTGTTCTTCAAGTTTGCTTTTATCGTTTGACCTAGACTTTTCTTGCTACATGTTGGGGAAGTCCGTTGTCCCTTTAGCGCAGAGGATAGCGCGTTGGACTTCTAATCCAAAGGTCGTGGGTTCGATTCCCACAAGGGACGAGAGATTTTGACAGACAAGTAACTTGACTGGCAGAGTACAGAGAACGAGATCATTGAGTTCAAGGCAAATCCATCAACGGATCTGGGTAAAATAAAGCATACGACAGGGCCGCAAAACACGCTGGGGGCTGATCTTACAGCTCAATGTAAAGTGAGGAATCGGCCTTTTGCTATTTTATTTCGTACATATGGCTTGGTACTTAATAATCGACAGTATCATGCACTTACAGGGAGAACATCACATTTATTCGGGTTCGGGTCGTTTCTGAGGACAAGTCATTACCCCCAATATAACCTTGCCAAACTATCGCGACTATGTATTTAGCCATTTGCTAGAAAAATAACGTTATAATATTTGATACAGGTCTTGTCTACTATAACGATACCGTTTTCTTGGGGTTGATGACTTGTATGTTAGGTCCCTTTAAACAAAAAGCATAATCATCGAGCCGTTTTCGTATAGGCCGTATAGTCCAGTTGGTAACGGTGAAAAAATGAAAACTTACAACGTGTTTTCCAGTTTTGACCGGGTCAGGGATGTAATGAATGAATCAGATATAGGCTGTTATTACGATGGGGTCGCCACTACCCAAAGTGATTTATGTTAATGAGTGATAGATGCTATGAAATGATAATGGAGAGTGTTGCCGGAATGAAAGACGACAGGGAAAACCGGAGTATCCGGAGAAAAGCCTGTCCTGCCTCCGCTTTGCCCAGCACAAGTCTCACATGGAGTGACCGGGATTTAAACCACGGTATCCGGCGGTGAGAGGCTGACGCGCTGCCTTCTGAGCCAAGGAGGCTCCTGGCAACGATACGGATATGAAAACAGAAGATTTCATGCATAATTCAGACCGCTTGCAATTATATCCAGTGTTGTTTGGATTTTTATGTATTTGAATATTTAGTTATTCACTTTCCTTTTAAAACGTTTTTCATTAATATGTAGATAATATATTTCTACCTTTCTCTTTCTTTCCTATACCGTCCGGTTCGGGTTTTTCCTCGAACTCAGTGAGGGAACCAACCTCTACCGTCTTAAGTGGAATGTCCTGGAGCGCGGGGCTTTGGTTCGGGGGTTAAAAGTGGGAAGGAGGACTAGTACAGTGCAAAGGCGGCTCACTTGCATTATGTCAGTCTTCACCCGCAATCCCCTGTACATAACTGTAGGACTAGCACTGTAGGACTGGGATTGGAAGTTTGGAAGAGACATGCAAGGAATAGGGAAGGAAGCGGCGGTTGCCTTATGTACCATCCCGGCATTTGCCTGGAGGAGAAGTGGGAATCCACGGATAACCACTTCCAGGATGGCTGACGTGTGACTCGAACCCACCTCTACTCAGTTGACCCCACGAGGCCGGAAGAATCCCGTTCTAACACACCAACCACTTTTCAAATTTCGTTGCAGGGCCGGGATTTGAAACGGGGCCGCTTAGATACAACCCGCGTATAAT
This sequence comes from Anabrus simplex, assembly GCF_040414725.1. NCBI lineage: Eukaryota > Metazoa > Arthropoda > Insecta > Orthoptera > Tettigoniidae > Anabrus > Anabrus simplex. The sequence continues at coordinate 265,522,054 of NC_090265.1, read as the reverse complement.
CCTTCTTCACCTCATGGGAATTATTTTCGAAAATACCGAGCTCGATAGCTGCATTCACTTAAGTGCGGTCAGTATCCAGTATTCGGGAGATTGTGGGTTCGAACCCCAGTATCGGCAGACCTGGAGATGGTTTTCCGTGGTTTCCCATCTTCACACCAGGCAAGTGCTGGGTTTGTACCTTAATTAAGACCACGGCCGCTTCCTTCCCATTCGTAGGCCTTTCCTCTCACATCGTCGCCATAAGACATATATGTGTCGGTGCGAAATAAAGCATAATTGTAGCAACAAAAATCTTTCGAAAATAAAAAAAAGAATCAGGGTCCTTACTACACTGATTACAGAACATCGTGAGCGTAGTCCCTTTGGCGCAGAGGAAAGCGCGTTGGACTTCTAATCCAAAGGTCGTGGGTTCGATCCCCACAAGGGACGGTAATTTTAAGCAAGAAGAGCACATAAATAACTTCTATAGTGTAAGAGTAAAGTCATGTAAACTCGTTCCGCTTCCACGTGATCCAAGTTTACAATTTTAAACGGCCACGTTGGAATACCTCACTCGAATATGGAACAATTGCAAATAATTTGAAATGTACGTGACCTGCGTAGGCACTTGGATTATGAAAAAAGGAGAAATCGCAAAATGACGTCCTTCATTCTGTTTTGACGGAGTCTTTGTTTGACGTATATATATGTTGCCGATGTTTTGAATACGATCGTATCTGCCTGGAGAGACTCAAAAGTGACACTACTTTATTCGATATATCAGCAACTTGCACATAATGTAGATGAAGTTCAATAGACTGTGGAAGCTTCAACTCAAATGGTATGTTAGTTTGTATGGTCCTACAAATGAATGGAGAGCGGGGTCTGGCATCTAATCACAGTAACCAGTACACCGCTTAGACGGTTCCTGTATTACATTTATTATTATTTTATACGTAAAGCCTCCAGGGACTGGTTTCCCCCGGACTCAGCGAGGGATCACACCTCTACCCCCTCAGGGCAGTGTCCTGCTATGCTGAACAAGGCCTTATTGGGGATGGGAAGAAAGGAATGGATAGACAAGGAAGAGGTAAGGCAGCTTTTTTCCTTTTGGAACTTGCCTTTCGTCCCACCGACACAGATAGGTTTTATGGTGACAATGGGATAGGAAAGGGCTAGGAGTGGAAAGGAAGCGGTCGTTGCTTTCAATAAGGCACAGCCCCAGCATTTGCCTGGTGTGAAAATTGGAAACCAAGGGAAACTATCTTCAGGGCTGCCGACAGTGTGATTCGAACCCACTATCTCCAGGATGCAAGCTCACAACTGCGCGCCCTTAACCGCACGGCCAACTCGCCCGGTAGGGAAGGAAGCTGTCGTGCCATTAAGTTAGGAATCATCCCGGGATTTGCTTGGAGGAGAAGTGGGTAACCACGGAAACTCACTTCGAGGATGATTGAGAAGTGATCGGAGACCCTCTTATCAGTTGACCTCCCGAGGCTGAAGAGCCCCTGTTCAAGCCCTCGTACCACTTTTCAGATTTCCTGGCAGAGTCGGGAAACGAAACCAGCCTCTAGGGGGTGGCAGCTAATCACACTAACCAATACACCAAAACTGTGATTAATAATAATAATAATAATAATAATAATAATAATAATAATAATAATAATAGTAATAATAATAATAATAATTGTACCGGGCGGTACACCTCCACGCCGCTAATTCAAAATGTGCGCCAGTTGAAACTCCTCTGCTGGAGGAAGTCTGAACTTGATCGACGGTATTAATTTTCTACTTTCTCAGAAGATGTCACTACCTGGAAATTTTGGAGTTTTTGAACTGTGTCATTTTCGACGTATTTTTGTTTTGCTTGTAATAAGAAGTGTGAACTTTCTCTTCTAGAGGACACTACTGAAGATCAACAATAGTGCACCCTAGTGCGGAGTGAAAGAACTGTTTTTTTTTTTTTTTTGGAGAAAATTTAATTTCAAAAGTTTGTTCTTTGCTAAATTTCTTTCAGTCATTGTTTAAGTTGGCAATATTAACCCTTTCTTTCTCCTTGTTTTGTATCTAGCCAATCCCGAATTTCTTTAATTAATTTTCCACCAATAATGTGTTTCTTCTTCATATTGTGTAGGGGTTTTCGTTATCCACCAATAAAATGATTGTGGGCGGGTGTTTTCCTTCCTGAAACGCCTCGAACTTTCCGCGAGAGTATACAAACTGCTGATTTTTGGGTCTCGGCGCCACTTCTGTTCCATCTTTCAGTGTGTAAAGTACATAGCAGGGGGCGGGAAGCGCCTCTTTCTTCGGCAGCGGTCAACAACAATTAATAACTTCTTTCTTTGCTAGCTCAGCAGTTTAACTCTCGGGGCGGGTCCGAAGTTTTTCCATAATGTAACCTTCCTTAAAATGTCTCTATTCTATCTTTAAACTGCATATCGGGATAGAGAGTGCTTAACCCTCTCGAGCTCCCAATCATATTGTTTTGAGGTGAACTTATTTTTCCTCAACCTATTCTTCGTTAACGTTAAGCTCTTTTCTAAAGTCACCTCTTTAGTATGGGATTAGCCCCTGCATTAATGGCCTAGTGCCAAGTAGGTTTTAAACAAAGTGTATTAGGAGCGCAAGTTCGCCTCCTCTCAAATTGTTATTTTAGAGGTCAAGTAATTAACCTTTTTCTCACTTAATAGACCTCAGTAGGTTGGGTATGTTACCCCTGTGTATATGTCCTTTGAGGACAACTTGAAAGTTGAGTTTGGTGTGGCCTTTGATAGGCTTAAAGTTGAGAGCGAGTGGCTCTTTTTTTTGAAAATTGAGTGTTGTATGCCTCGATGAGGCTTTTCTGTGTTATTTTGGAGCAAGTGCTCCTAGGCATGAATGGGGTTTTCTGCCCCTCTGTTAAAACTTATTTTGGAGTAAGGTTGGGCTGATTGCCCAAGAATTGTGAGTTAGGGGCTCGAAGCCCAAATCTTGTGAATACTGTAATTGTAATTTGTTTCCTTGCTACTCTGTACCTGCCATTCGTGTTATTTCTTAATTTTGAAAAGAAAATATAACCTTGTTAAATTTTACATGAACTCTAATTTCGTAGCTTGAGACCCGTTCACACCCGCACCTTCTTTCACGCCTAACTACCACAAAAACACGGTAACAATAATAATAATAATAATGAAATAATAATAATAATAATAATAATAATAATAATAATCGCCTCTGTGAGGTAGTGGTTAGCGTGATTAGCTGCCACCCCCGGAGGCTCGGGTTCGATTCCCGGCTCTGCCACGAAATTTGAAAAAAGGTACGAGGGCTGGCACGGGGTCCACTCAGCCTCGGGAGGTCAACTGAGTAGAGGTGGGTTCGATTCCCACCTCAGCCATCCTGGAAGTGGTTTTCCGTGGTTTCTCACTTCTCCTCCAGGCAAATGCCGGGATGGTACCTAACTTAAGGCCACGGCCGCTTCCTTCCCTCTTCCTTGCCTATCCCTTCCAATCTTCCCATCCCTCCACAAGGCCCCTGTTCAGCATAGCAGGTGAGGATGCCTGGGCGAGGTACTGGTCATACTCCCCAGTTGTATCCCCCGACCAGGAGTCTGAAGCTCCAGGACACTGCCCTTGAAGCGGTAGAGGTGGGATCCCTCGCTAAGTCCGAGGGAGAAACCGAACCTGGAGGCTAGACAGATGATGATGATGATGATGATAATAATAATAATAATAATAATCATAATAATAATAATCATCATCATAATAACAATAATGTTCTCCTCTGTGGTGTAGTGATTAGCTGCCCTACCCGGAGGCCACGATTCGATTCCCGGCTCTGCTACCAAATTTGAAAAGTGGTATGAGGCCTGGAACTGTGTCCTCTCAGCCTCGGGATGTCAACTGAGTCGAGGCTGGTTCGATTCCCTCCTCACTCAACATCGAAATGGTTCTCAATTTGTTCTCTTGACAAATACCGGGATGGTACGTAAGGCTGCGCCGCTTCCTTCCCTCATCCTTGTGTATCCTTCCCAAACTTTTCATACCCTTACAAGGCCCCTGTTCCTCATAGCAGGTGAGTCCGTCTGGGCGAGGTACTGGTCCTTTTCCCCGGTTGTATCCCCTGACCCAAAATCTCACACTCTAGGACACTGCCCTTGAGCAATAGAGATGGGGTCCCTCATTGAGTCCGATGGAAAAACCGACCCTGGAAGGTAAACAGACTAAGAAAGAAAGAAAACAATGTCATGAGATGAACGAATTTAACTAGAGATATAAAATATTCGCTGTCATTCCAACTCACATGAGGTGGTAAGTGTTAAAATCTACTCACAATCAGTCGTTCTTATCGGGGTATTGTTCTTCAAGTTTGCTTTTATCGTTTAAGCTACACTTCTCTTGCTACTTATTGTTGAATTCCGTTGTCCCTTTAGCGCAGAGGATAGCGCGTTGGACTTCTAATCCAAAGGTCGTGGGTTCGATTCCCACAAGGGACGAGTAATTTTGACAGACAAGTAACTTGACTGGCAGAGTGCAGAGAACGAGATTATTGAGTTCATGGCAAATCCATCAGCGGCTCTGGGTAAAATAAAGCATACGACAGCACGGCAACGCACTCTGTGGGCTGATGTTACAGCTCAATGTAAAGTGAGGAATCGGCTTTTTTGTTATTTCCTACATATGGGTTGGTATTTAATAATCGATAGTATCATGCACTTACAGGGGGAACATCACATTTATTCGGGTTCGGGTCGTTTCTGAGGACAAGTCATTACCCCCAAACTATCGCGATGATATATTTAGCCTTTTGCTAGAAAAATAACGTTGGAACATTTGACACAGGTCTTGCCTACTCTAACGATACCGTTTTTGAGGGGTCGATGACTTGTATGTTAGGTCCCTTTAAACAGAAAGCATAATCATCGAGCCGTTTTCGTATAGGCCGTATAGTCCAGCTGTCAACTATACGGATATGAAAACCGAAGGTTTCATGGATAATTCAGACTGCTTGCAATTCTATCCAGTGCTCTTTGGATTTTTATGTATTTGAATATTTAGTTATTCACTTTCTTTGTAAAACGTTTTTCATTAATATGTAGATATTATATTTCTATTTTTTTTCGCGGGGCCCCCAAAGCCCGCTCCCCCCGCGTGACCATCGACTCAATCTACATGGCCTCCGACATGCTGTTATTTCTAAGAAGAAAAAAGTGATAGCAGGGAGGAGTGGGAAGTGATACAAGGCGTATCTGCCGGTTTCCGAGTCAGGCTCGCTACCACGGCAAGAGTTTGTGTTAGGTAAGGTGGTGTTGATATATGGTATTGAAGGGTCAGGGAAAAACCACATAGGCAGAAAGAAGAGAGAACCTACATGTAAATCCTGACGTCTTTTGATAGCACATGTAAGGAAGTGGGCTGGAAGAAGACCCGAGGTTGTGTTAGTTAGGAATAAGTGTCATGCAATCATAACCATTTCCTTGCCATTTTCTGTTATTATGGGGATCAGTCCTTCTTGTCACTGCCGGGTCGGCTCGGGTCTGGTGGCGTCTGGGCTTTGGGCCACAGGTTCGTCCCATTGTCCAGCAGCCAGCAGTCCCTGGTGCCAAGTCTCCGTTTGGAGAGGGGGAGTTAGTGCCAAGCCTTGCATGCAAGTGGCTATCTTCTTCCGCCTGTCGAAGTCCCTCTATGCGGTGTTGTTGGAACACACTTGTCACTACAGATCTAAAGTTAAGGTTATTAATAACATATGTATATACAGGTTGTCATTGGAGTGCCGGCTGTTTGCCTGCTCTCATGTCCAGCGTTCTACCTAAATAGGGTGAACTCATTAAACATTTCACATTACGTGTCATCCCGGCACTTGTCTCGATGAAAAGTGGGAAACCACGGAAAACCACTTCGAGGATGGCTGAGGAGAGAATCGAACTCAGCTCATCTCCCGAGGCTAAGTTGATCCGGTTCCATTCCTCCTACCACTTTTCAAAGTTCTTGGCAGAGATGGAAATCGAAGGCAGGCCTCCCGGGTAGCAGCTAATCACACCAACCACTACAACACAGAAGCGGACATACAAATTACGGTCTCTTGTAGGGACCGAAACCACGAGCTTTGGGTTAGAAGTCCAACGCGCTTCCTTCTGCGCCAAAGAGACTGCTTTGTCTGCAGTTAATGATCAAAATTATACTGTATTCTAAATGTACACGTGAAAAGTAAAAAGTGCAATTACTTGAGATGCGGTACATTTAGTTCCAAATAGTGAATTCATCAGAGACCAGGTATCAGGACAGACATTATACATTCCTCTTAAATGTAAAATATTAGATTCATATTTATTATTATTGTTATTATTATTATTATTATTATTATTATTATTATTATTATTTTATTGTTGTTGTTATTCTTGGTATGGTTATCATCGTATATCCGTGGACAGGATTGTGTCTCTTATGCGGATCACTATTGTACGTGCTTTTTTGTAGATGGCAGCAATAGATACACTTCCAAATTGAGGTCTCGCAGGGCAGGCGTCAAAGCCTTGCGGTGGTTGGGAAGGTTGGAAGGGACAGGCAAGGAATAGGGAAGGAAGCGGCGGTGGCCTTAAGTACCATCCCGGCGTTTGCCTGGAGGAGAAGTGGGAAACCACTAAAACCACTGTCAGGATGGCTGAGGTGTGACTCGAACCCACCTCTACTCATTTGACCCCACGAGGTTGAGTGGATCCCGTTGCAACCTACGAAATACTTACAAATTTCGTGGTAGTGCCGGGATTTGAACACGGTCCGCTTAGATACAACCCGCGTATAATCCTTCTTCACTTCATGGATATTATTTTCGTAAATACCGAGATCGATAGCTGCATTCGCTTAAGTGCGGTCAGTATCCAGTACCAGTAATCGGGTGACAGTGGGTACGAACCCCACTGTCGGCAGACCTGGAGATGGTTTTCCGAGGTTTCCCGTTTTCACACCAGGCAAGTGCTGGGTCCGTACCTTAATTAAGACCAGGGTCGCTTCCTTCCCATTCGTAGGCCTTTCCTCTCACATCGTCGCCATAAGACATCTGTGTCGTTGCGAAATAAAGCATAATTATAGCAACAAAAAAAAGTTCGTAAATTACAAAAAGAATCAGGGTTCTCACTTCACTGACCACTGAACATAGTGAGCGTAGTCCCTTTGGCGCAGAGGAAAGCGCGTTGGACTTCTAATCCAAAGGTCGTGGGTTCGATCCCAACAAGGGACGGTAATTTTAAGGAAGAAGAGCACATAAATACCTTCTATAGTTTAAGAGTAAAGCCATGTAAACTCGTTCCGCTTCCACGTCATCCAAGTTTACAATTTTAAACGGCCACGTTGGAATACCTTACTCGAATATGGAACAATTGCAAATAATTTGAAATGTCCGTGAATTGTGTAGGCCCTTGGATTATTAAAAAAGAAGAAATCGCAAAATGACGGCCTTCATTCTATTTTGACGGAGTCTTTGTTTGACGTATATATATCGTATATATGTTGCCGATGTTTGAATACGATCGTAACTGCTGGAGAGACTCAAAAGTGACACCACGTTATTCGATATATCAGCAACTTGCACATAATGTACATGAAGAACGTAATTTTAGTTCAATAGACTGTGGAAGCTTTAACTCAAATGGTATGTTAGTTTGTATGGTCCTACAAACGAATGGAGAACCGGGTCTGGCATCTAATCGCAGTAACAAGTACACCGCTTAGACGGTTCCTGTATTACATTTATTATTATTTTATCCGTATACACTCCAGGGTCGGGTTTCCCCGGATTCAGCGAGGGATCGCACCGCTACCCCCTCAGGGCAGTGTCCTGCTATGCTGGACAAGACCTTATGGGGGATGGGAAGAATGGAATGGATAGACAAGGAAGAGGGAAGGAAGCTTTCTTCTTTTTGGAACTTGCCTTTCGTCGCGCCGACACAGATAGGTTTTATGGTGACGATGGGATAGGAAAGGGCTAGGAGTGGATAGGAAGCGGCCGTGGCTTTAATTAAGACACAGCCCCAGCATTTGCCTGGTGTTAAAATGGGAAACGATGGGAAACTATCTTCATGGCTGCCGACAGTGTAACTCGAACCTTCTATATCCCGGATGCAAGCTCACAACTGCGCGCCCTTAACCGCACTGCCAACTCGCCTGGTAGGGAATGAGGCAGTCGTGCCCTTAAGTTAAGAATCATCCCGGGATTTGCGTGGAGGAGAAGTGGGAAAGCACGGAAACTCACTTCGAGGATGGCTGAGGTGGGATTCGAAGACTCTCTTTTCAGTTGACTTCCCGAGGCTGAGGAGCCCCTGTTCCAGCCCTCGTACCACTTTTCAGATTTTTTGGCAGAGCCGGGAAACGAAGCCAGCCTCTGGGGGGTGGCAGCTAAACACACTAACCAATACACCAAAAAGGCGCTTGATAATAATAATAATAGTAATAATAACAATAATAATAATAATAATAATAATAATAATAATAATAATAATAATAATAATAATAATGTCCTCCTCTGTGGTGTAGTGATTAGCTGTCACACCCGGGGGCCACGATTCGATTCCCGGCTCTGCTACCAAATTTGAAAAGTGGTATGAGGCCTGGAACGTGGTCCGCTCAGCCTCGGGGTGTCAACTGATTAGAGGCTGGTTCGATTCCCTTCTCAGTCAACATCGAACTGGTTCTCCATTTGTTCTCCTGACAAGTGCCGGGATGGTACCTAAGGCTGCGGCCGCTTCCTTCCCTGTTCCTTGTGTACCCTCTCCACCATTTCATACCCTTTCAAGGCCCCTGTTCCTCATAGCAGGTGAGGCAGTCTGGGCGAGGTATTGGTCCTTCTCTCCGGTTGTATCACCAGACCCAAAGTCTCACGCCCTAGGACACTGCCCTTGAGGCAATAGAGGTTGAGTCGCACACTGACGAGGGAACGGTACGAAGTCGGACGCGAATTTCGATTCGATTTTTACATACTCGCGAAGTTCTTTCTAAGCTGAAACAGGTAGTGGAAGTCTAATTTTTCGCTGGTTTTTTTAAGGGGGCATTTGGGGGCTCAAAGTTGGCGGTGCGCGCCCTCAATTGTACAGTACATGCTGGTACATGTCAGCGCTCACGGCCAGCGACTGCCCTGCCTCGCCTTCCCTCTCCAGTCCTTCGGTTCTCCTCTGTCCACCACCACATACGGCTGCCAACAGTTGTGTATATGAGACGGCGAGTCCTATTCTATTCGGTCAAGTTCTCCATGACTGATGGCTATTCTACATACAGGAGATCGCATTGGCACTTTGTTATGGCCGCTTGCAACATTATTGCAGCTCTTGTTAATGCCTACGGTGTTAATTTTCAGGAAGCTACAGAGCTTTCTGATAGAGAGAAAACCATGTATATACAAATAAAGACAATGTTTGATGCAATTTTGGAGGGAAAATGTGATTTTATTCAGGGGGAAGGAGCCGTTTTCGTTGATTCAGAAGACGAAGATGGCGTTGAGAATGGGACAACAACACCGAATTAACGCAAACACGGAGATAAGTTTGACGAAGATGACAAGTCCTGTGATGGCCGAGGAAGACCCTGTAAGTCAGTGGAAGATTATGATTCCGATTCATTGTTGGACATGTATCAAAAAATAAAGGAACAAGGATCTATGTACGTCGTACGGAAGTATAAGAAAACTCGGCCACAAATTTATGGAATCGTCAACCACGTTGAACACAATGGAGAAATTAGGAAATGTGCGATGGTTCGAGCTTATGTGAAAGAAGAGTTCACCAAGGCAAGGATGCGTTATTTATATGTCGCAAAATCGGACATTGAGCGTTGGATTGGTGAGGGTAGAGAGTTCTATTGCCCCAAACACTCTCTCCAAAGCGAATCATACTTGACAAACCTTAAAAGGCGTTTGAAAATTCGGTTCCGAAAAGTAACCAAACTAGTCAGAACAACGTTTAAAACAGACGAAGAAGTACCCCGTGTGACACAAAGTGGCTAAAAAGTTTCTAACATTCATTAATGAATTGCAAGAAAAGAAAGAGATCCCGGATGCCAATATCTGGAATTCGGACCAGTCCCGATTTGAGTACGAAATGGCAACACAGAGAAGTTATGATTTTCGTGGTGTTAAAGACTTTCTTGTTACGCTTGTTTGCCGAAATAGTTTTACGCACTCCCACTCAGTGCAATATCACATTTCTAAAGCCGGAGAAATGGGACATTTGTTCTTGATCGTTTTCAAAGAAATTAATGGAAAGTTTGGACCTAGAGTACAAGAAAGTATCAAAGCCTACATGGATGCCTTCAAATATGTCGTAATTGATTATTCATCTTCCGGGAAAATGGGGAAAGGGCATGTACGTGACTGGTTTCAAAACGTTTTCCATCCGCAATTACAGGAAGACGGAAGAAATCTTCTTCTCATAGATTCATTCAGTGGCCAGGGCAAGAATGCACAACTTGAATCCCTGACGAACAGACATGTACAAATTGAATACATACCGAAAGGAATCACCGTACCGGTACGTATCTTTGCCAGCCGTGTGATCTGGGACTCTTCCGCCAAATAAAATGTTTAGTCCGTCGAATGGACAACATTTGCTGGGTAAGGAATTTATACGGCCAGTCAAAATTAAAACCCAAAAACAGACCTTTCATTATAACTTGTCAAATACTAGCGCATAACCAATTACAAGCTGATTGTTTTGTACCAATGCTGAAATATGCTTGGAAAGCAGGTGGTTATTCCATTAATGACAATATACCACAATTTCATACTGTCTCGCAAATGAATTTTCATGATTTGACTGATACAAAGTGTGCTGGAAATGGTTGTACCAATTTTTCGTTTATAAGGTGCGCACATTGTTGTCTTGTGTTTTGTTATTCACATTTTGTGTTAGATTTTCACTATCATGCCATGAACAATGGACCAGTGCCAGACTGTGTTAGAATAAAGTCATTTCTTGAACACTTTGAATGTCATGATGATGCAGAAGATATTTGATTATGTATTATTTGTATGTTAAGTAGTGATTTGTAAACAATTTTTATTGTTTGTTTATTCCATAATGAATTCATCTTTGTAAATAAAATGTCAGTCTTCACCCGCAATCCCCTGTACATAACTGTAGGCAGCCCTATGTGGTGGGGGAGAGAGGAGAACCGAAGGAGTGGAGAGGGAAGGCGAGGCAAGACAGCCGCTGGCTGTGAGCGCTGACGTGTGCCGGCATGTACTGTACAATTCATTGCGCGCACCGCCAACTTTGAGCTACCAAATGGCCCCTTAAAAACGACCAGCGAAAAATTAGACTTCCACTACCTGTTTCAGCTTAAAAAGACCTATACGAATATGTAAAAATCAAATCGAAATTCGCCGTCCGACTTCGTACCGCTCCCTCGTGAGTCCGAGGGAAAATCCGACCCTTGAAGGTAAACAGATTAAGAAAGGAAGAAAACAATGTCATGAGAGGAACGAATTTGACTAGAGAAATAAAATATTCCCTGTCATTCCAACTCACAGGATTTGGTAAGTTTTTAAATCTACTCACAATCAGTTGTTCTTATCGGGGTATTGTTCTTCAAGTTTGCTTTTATCGTTTGACCTAGACTTCTCTTGCTACATGCTGGCGAAGTCCATTGTCCCTTTAGCGCAGAGGAGAGCGCAGAGGAGAGCGCGTTGGACTTCTAATCCAAAGGTCGTGGGTTCGATTCCCACAAGAGGCGAGTAATTTTGACAGACAAGTAACTTGACTGGCAGAATACAGAGAACGAGGTTATTGAGTTCAAGGCAAATCCATAAACGGATCGGGATAAAATAAAGCATACGACAGCACCGCAATACACGCTGGGGGCTGATCTTACAGCTCAATGTAAAGTGAGGAATCGGCCTTTTGCTATTTTATTTCATACATATGGCTTGGTACTTAATAATCGACAGTATCATGCACTTACAGGGAGAACATCACATTTATTCGGGTTCGGGTCGTTTCTGAGGACAAGTCATTACCCCCAATATAACCTTGCCAAACTATCGCGACCATGTATTTAGCCATTTGCTAGAAAAATAACGTTATAATATTTGATACAGGTCTTGTCTACTATAACGATACCGTTTTCTTGGCGTTGATGACTTGTATGTTAGGTCCCTTTAAACAAAAAGCATGATCATCGAGCCGTTTTCGTATAGGCCGTATAGTCCAGTTGGCAACGGTGAAAAAATGAAAACTTACAACGTGTTTTCCAGTTTTGACCGGGTCAGGGATGTAATGAATGAATCAGATATAGGCTGTTATTACGATGGGGTCGCCACTACCCAAAGTGATTTATGTTAATGAGTGATAGATGCTATGAAATGATAATGGAGAGTGTTGCCGGGATAAAAGATGACAGGGAAAACCGGAGTATCCGGAGAAAAGCCTGTCCTGCCTCCGCTTTGCCCAGCACAAGTCTCACATGGAGTGACCGGGATTTAAACCACGGTACCCGGCGGTGAGAGGCTGACGCGCTGCCGTCTGAGCCACGGAGGCTCCTGGCAACGATACGGATATGAAAACAGAAGGTTTCATGCTTAATTCAGACCGCTTGCAATTATATCCAGTGTTGTTTGGATTTTTATGTATTTGAATGTTTAGTTATTCACTTTCCTTTTAAAACGTTTTTCATTAATATGTAGATAATATATTTCTACCTTCCTCTTTCTTTCCTATACCGTCCGGTTCGGGTTTTTCCTCGAACTCAGCGAGGGAACCAACCTCTACCGTCTTAAGTGGAATGTCCTGGAGCGCGGGGCTTTGGTTCGGGGGTTAAAAGTGGGAAGGAGGACTAGTACAGTGCAAAGGCGGCTCACTTGCATTATGTCAGTCTTCACCCGCAATCCCCTGTACATAACTGTAGGACTAGCACTGTAGGACTGGGATTGGAAGTTTGGAAGAGACATGCAAGGAATAGGGAAGGAAGCGGCGGTTGCCTTATGTACCATCCCGGCATTTGCCTGGAGGAGAAGTGGGAATCCACGGATAACCACTTCCAGGATGGCTGACGTGTGACTCGAACCCACATCTACTCATTTGATCCCACGAGGCTGAGGGAATCCCGTTCCAACCCACGAACCACTTTTCAAATTTCGTGGTAGGGCCGGGATTTGAAACCGGCCCGCTTGGATAACCCGCGTAGAATCCTTCTTCACCTCATGGGAATTATTTTCGAAAATACCGAGCTCGATAGCTGCATTCGCTTAAGTGCGGTCAGTATCCAGTATTCGGGAGATAGTGGATGCGAACCCCAGTATCGGCAGACCTGAGATGGTTTTCCGTGGTTTCCCATCTTCACACCAGGCAAGTGCTGGGTTCGTACCTTAATTAAGACCACGGCCGCTTCCTTCCCATTCGTAGGCCTTTCCTCTCACATCGTCGCCATAAGGCATATATGTGTCGGTGCGAAATAAAGCATAATTGTAGCAACAAAAATCTTTCGAAAATAAAAAAAAGAATCAGGGTCCTTACTACACTGATTACAGAACATCGTGAGCGTAGTCCCTTTGGCGCAGAGGAAAGCGCGTTGGACTTCTAATCCAAAGGTCGTGGGTTCGATCCCCGCAAGGGACGGTAATTTTAAGCAAGAAGAGCACATAAATAACTTCTATAGTGTAAGAGTAAAGTCATGTAAACTCGTTCCGTTTCCACGTGATCCAAGTTTACAATTTTAAACGGCCAGGTTGGAGTACCTCACTCGAATATGGAACAATTGCAAATAATTTGAAATGTCCGTGACTAGTGTAGGCACTTGGATTATGAAAAAAGGAGAAATCGCAAAATGACGTCCTTCATTCTGTTTTGACACAGTCTTTGTTTGACGTATATATATGTTGCCGATGTTTTGAATACGATCGTATCTGCCTGGAGAGACTCAAAAGTGACACTACTTTATTCGATATATCAGCAACTTGCACATAATGTAGATGAAGTTCAATAGACTGTGGAAGCTTCAACTCAAATGGTATGTTAGTTTGTATGGTTCTACAAATGAATGGAGAGCGGGGTCTGGCATCTAATCACAGTAACCAGTACACCGATTAGACGGTTCCTGTATTACATTTATTATTATTTTATACGTAAAGCCTCCAGGGACTGGTTTCCCCCGGACTCAGCGAGGGATCACACCTCTACCCCCTCAGGGCAGTGTCCTGCTATGCTGAACAAGGCCTTATTGGGGATGGGAAGAAAGGAATGGATAGACAAGGAAGAGGTAAGGCAGCTTTTTTCCTTTTGGAACTTGCCTTTCGTCCCACCGACACAGATAGGTTTTATGGTGACAATGGGATAGGAAAGGGCTAGGAGTGGAAAGGAAGCGGTCGTTGCTTTCAATAAGGCACAGCCCCAGCATTTGCCTGGTGTGAAAATTGGAAACCAAGGGAAACTATCTTCAGGGCTGCCGACAGTGTGATTCGAACCCACTATCTCCCGGATGCAAGCTCACAACTGCGCGCCCTTAACCGCACGGCCAACTCGCCCGGTAGGGAAGGAAGCTGTCGTGCCATTAAGTTAGGAATCATCCCGGGATTTGCTTGGAGGAGAAGTGGGTAACCACGGAAACTCACTTCGAGGATGATTGAGAAGTGATCGGAGACCCTCTTATCAGTTGACCTCCCGAGGCTGAGGAGCCCCTGTTCAAGCCCTCGTACCACTTTTCAGATTTCTTGGCAGAGTCGGGAAACGAAACCAGCCTCTAGGGGGTGGCAGCTAATCACACTAACCAATACACCAAAACTGTGATTAATAATAATAATAATAATAATAATAATAATAATAATAATAATAATAATAATAATAATAATAATAATAATTGTACCGGGCGGTACACCTTCACGCCGCTAATTCAAAATGTGCGCCAGTTGAAACTCCTCTGCTGGAGGAAGTCTGAACTTGATCGACGGTATTAATTTTCTACTTTCTCAGAAGATGTCACTACCTGGAAATTTTGGAGTTTTTGAACTGTGTCATTTTCGACGTATTTTTGTTTTGCTTGTAATAAGAAGTGTGAACTTTCTCTTCTAGAGGACACTACTGAAGATCAACAATAGTGCACCCTAGTGCGGAGTGAAAGAACTGGTTTTTTTTTTTTGGAGAAAATTTAATTTCAAAAGTTTGTTCTTTGCTAAATTTCTTTCAGTCATTGTTTAAGTTGGCAATATTAACCCTTTCTTTCTCCTTGTTTTGTATCTAGCCAATCCCGAATTTCTTTAATTAATTTTCCACCAATAATATGTTTCTTCTTCATATTGTGTAGGGGTTTTCGTTATCCACCAATAAAATGATTGTGGGCGGGTGTTTTCCTTCCTGAAACGCCTCGAACTTTCCGCGAGAGTATATAAACTGCTGATTTTTGGGTCTCGGCGCCACTTCTGTTCCATCTTTCAGTGTGTAAAGTACATAGCAGGGGGCGGGAAGCGCCTCTTTCTTCGGCAGCGGTCAACAACAATTAATAACTTCTTTCTTTGCTAGCTCAGCAGTTTAACTCTCGGGGCTGGTCCGAAGTTTTTCCATAATGTAACCTTCCTTAAAATGTCTCTATTCTATCTTTAAACTGCATATCGGGATAGAGAGTGCTTAACCCTCTCGAGCTCCCAATCATATTGTTTTGAGGTGAACTTATTTTTCCTCAACCTATTCTTCGTTAACGTTAAGCTCTTTTCTAAAGTCACCTCTTTAGTATGGGATTAGCCCACGCATTAAAGGCCTAGTGCCAAGTAGGTTTTAAACAAAGTGTATTAGGAGCGCAAGTTCGCCTCCTCTCATATTGTTATTTTAGAGGTCAAGTAATTAACCTTTTTCTCACTTAATAGACCTCAGTAGGTTGGGTATGTTACCCCTGTGTATATGTCCTTTGAGGACAACTTGAAAGTTGAGTTTGGTGTGGCCTTTGATAGGCTTAAGCTTGAGAGCGAGTGGCTCTTTTTTTGAAAATTGAGTGTTGTATGCCTCGATGAGGCTTTTCTGTGTTATTTTGGAGCAAGTGCTCCTAGGCATGAATGGGGTTTTCTGCCCCTCTGTTAAAACTTATTTTGGAGTAAGGTTGGGCTGATTGCCCAAGAATTGTGAGTTAGGGGCTCGAAGCCCAAATCTTGTGAATACTGTAATTGTAATTTGTTTCCTTGCTACTCTGTACCTGCCATTCGTGTTATTTCTTAATTTTGAAAAGAAAATATAACCTTGTTAAATTTTACATGAACTCTAATTTCGTAGCTTGAGACCCGTCCACACCCGCACCTTCTTTCACGCCTAACTACCACAAAAACACGGTAATAATAATAATAATAATAATAATAATAATAATAATAATAATAATAATAATCGCCTCTGTGAGGTAGTGGTTAGCGTGATTAGCTGCCACCCCCGGAGGCTCGGGTTCGATTCCCGGCTCTGCCACGAAATTTGAAAAGTGGTACGAGGGCTGGCACGGAGTCCACTCAGCCTCGGGAGGTCAACTGAGTAGAGGTGGGTTCGATTCCCACCTCAGCCATCCTGGAAGTAGTTTTCCGTGGTTTCCCAATTCTCCTCCAGGCAAATGCCGGGATGGTACCTAACTTAAGGCCACGGCCGCTTCCTTCCCTCTTCCTTGCCTATCCCTTCCAATCTTCCCATCCCTCCAAAAGGCCCCTGTTCAGCATAGCAGGTGAGGATGCCTGGGCGAGGTACTGGTCATACTCCACAGTTATATCCCCCGACCAGGAGTCTGAAGCTCCAGGACACTGCCCTTGAAGCGGTAGAGGTGGGATCCCTCGCTAAGTCCGAGGGAAAAACCGAACCTGGAGGCTAGACAGATGATGATGATGATAATAATAATAATAATAATAATAATAATCATCATCATCATAATAACAATAATGTCCTCCTCTGTGGTGTAGTGATTAGCTGCCACACCCGGAGGCCACGATTCGATTCCCGGCTCTGCTACCAAATTTGAAAAGTGGTATGAGGCCTGGAACTGTATCCTCTCAGCCTCGGGATGTCAACTGAGTCGAGGCTGGTTCGATTCCCTCCTCACTCAACATCGAAATGGTTCTCAATTTGTTCTCTTGACAAATACCGGGATGGTACGTAAGGCTGCGCCGCTTCCTTCCCTCATCCTTGTGTATCCTTCCCAAACTTTTCATACCCTTACAAGGCCCCTGTTCCTCATAGCAGGTGAGTCCGTCTGGGCGAGGTACTGGTCCTTTTCCCCGGTTGTATCCCCTGACCAAAAATCTCACACTCTAGGACACTGCCCTTGAGCAATAGAGATGGGGTCCCTCATTGAGTCCGATGGAAAAACCGACCCTGGAAGGTAAACAGATTAAGAAAGGAAGAAAACAATGTCATGAGATGAACGAATTTAAGTAGAGATATAAAATATTCCCTGTCATTCCAACTCACATGAGGTGGTAAGTGTTAAAATCTACTCACAATCAGTCGTTCTTATCGGGGTATTGTTCTTCAAGTTTGCTTTTATCGTTTAACCTACACTTCTCTTGCTACTTATTGTTGAATTCCGTTGTCCCTTTAGCGCAGAGGATAGCGCGTTGGACTTCTAATCCGAAGGTCGTGGGTTCGATTCCCACAAGGGACGAGTAATTTTGACAGACAAGTAACTTGACTGGCAGAGTGAAGAGAACGAGATTATTGAGTTCATGGCAAATCCATCAGCGGCTCTGGGTAAAATAAAGCATACGACAGCACGGCAACGCACTCTGTGGGCTGATGTTACAGCTCAATGTAAAGTGAAGAATCGGCTTTTTTTGTTATTTCATACATATGGGTTGGTATTTAATAATCGACAGTATCATGCACTTACAGGGGGAACATCACATTTATTCGGGTTCGGGTCGTTTCTGAGGACAAGTCATTACCCCCAAACTATCGCGATGATATATTTAGCCTTTTGCTAGAAAAATAACGTTGGAACATTTGACACAGGTCTTGCCTACTCTAACGATACCGTTTTTCATGGGTCGATGACTTGTATGCTAGGTCCCTTTAAACAGAAAGCATAATCATCGAGCCGTTTTCGTATAGGCCGTATAGTCCAGCTGTCAACTATACAGATATGAAAACCGAAGGTTTCATGGATAATTCAGACTGCTTGCAATTCTATCCAGTGCTGTTTGGATTTGTATGTATTTGAATATTTAGTTATTCACTTTCTTTGTAAAACGTTTTTCATTAATATGTAGATAATATATTTCTATTTTTTTTTCGCGGGGCCCCCAAAGGCCGCTCCCCCCGCGTGACCATCGACTCAATCTACATGGCCTCCGACATGCTGTTATTTCTAACAAGAAGAAAGAGATAGCAGGGAGGAGTGGGAAGTGATACAAGGAGTATCTGCCGGTTTCCGAGTCAGGCTCGCTACCACGGCAAGAGTTTGTGTTAGGTAACGTGGTGTTGATGTGTGGTATTGAAGGGTCAGGGAAAAACCACATAGGCAGAA
The DNA here is from genome assembly GCF_040414725.1 of Anabrus simplex. Lineage (NCBI taxonomy): Eukaryota > Metazoa > Arthropoda > Insecta > Orthoptera > Tettigoniidae > Anabrus > Anabrus simplex. Next base: position 265,503,638 of record NC_090265.1, on the reverse strand, counting down.
AGAAGAGAGAACCTACATGTAAATCCTGACGTTTTTTGATAGCACATGTAAGGAAGTGGGCTGGAAGAAGACCCGAGGTTGTGTTAGTTAGGAATAAGTGTCATGCAATCATAACCATTTCCTTGCCATTTTCTGTTATTATGGGGATCAGTCCTTCTTGTCACTGCCGGGTCGGCTCGGGTCTGGTGGCGTCTGGGCTTTGGGCCACAGGTTCGTCCCATTGTCCAGCAGCCAGCAGTCCCTGGTGCCAAGTCTCCTTTTGGAGAGGGGGAGTTAGAGCCAAGCCTTGCATGCAAGAGGCTATCTTCTTCCGCCTGTCGAAGTCCCTCTATGCGGTGTTGTTGGAACACACTTGTCACTACAGATCTAAAATTAAGGTTATTAATAACATATGTATATACAGGTTGTCATTGGAGTGCCGGCTGTTTGCCTGCTCTCATGTCCAGCGTTCTACCTAAATAGGGTGAACTCATTAAACATTTCACATTACGTGTCATCCCGGCACTTGTCTCGATGAAAAGTGGGAAACCACGGAAAACCACTTCGAGGATGGCTGAGGAGAGAATCGAACTCAGCTCATCTCCCGAGGCTAAGTTGATCCGGTTCCATTCCTCCTACCACTTTTCAAAGTTCTTGGCAGAGCTGGAAATCGAAGGCAGGCCTCCCGGGTAGCAGCTAATCACACCAACCACTACAACACAGAAGCGGACATACAAATTACGGTCTCTTGTAGGGACCGAAACCACGAGCTTTGGGTTAGAAGTCCAACGCGCTTCCTTCTGCGCCAAAGAGACTGCTTTGTCTGCAGTTAATGATCAAAATTATACTGTATTCTAAAGGTACACGTGATAAGTAAAAAGTGCAGTCACTTGAGATATGGTACATTTAGTTCCATATAGTGAATTCATCAGAGACCAGGTATCAGGACAGTCATTATACATTCCTCTTAAATGTAAGATATTAGATTCATATTTATTATTATTATTATTATTATTAACTATTTTATTGTTGTTGATATTCTTGGTATGGTTATCATCGTATATCCGTGGACAGGATTGTGTCTCTTATGTGGATCACTATTGTACGTGCTTTTTTGTCGATAGCAACAATAGATACACTTCCAAATTCAGGTCTCGCAGGGCAGGCGTCAAAGCCTTGTGGAGGATGGGAAGGTTGGAAGGGACAGGCAAGGAATAGGGAAGGAAGCGGCGGTGGCCTTAAGTACCATCCCGGCATTTGCCTAGAGGAGAAGTGGGAAACCACGTAAAACCACTTCCAGGATGGCTGAGGTGTGACTCGAACCCACCTCTACTCAGTTGACCCCACGAGGTTGAGTGGATCCCGTTGCAACCCACGAAATACTTTCAAATTTCGTGGTAGAGCCGGGATTTGAACACGGTCCGCTTAGATACAACCCGCGTATAATCCTTCTTCACTTCATGGATATTATTTTCGTAAATACCGAGATCGATAGCTGCATTCGCTTAAGTGCGGTCAGTATCCAGTACCAGTAATCGGGTGACAGTGGGTACGAACCCCACTGTCGGCAGACCTGGAGATGGTTTTCCGTGGTTTCCCATTTTCACACCAGGCAAGTGCTGGGTCTGTACCTTAATTAAGACCAGGGCCGCTTCTTTCCCATTCGTAGGCCTTTCCTCTCACATCGTCGCCATAAGACATATCAGTGTCGTTGCGAAATAAAGCATAATTATAGCAACCAAAAAAAAACGTTCGAAAATTACAAAAAGAATCAGGGTCCTCACTACACTGATTACAGAACATAGTGAACGTAGTCCCTTTGGCGCAGAGGAAAGCGCGTTGGACTTCTAATCCAAAGGTCGTGGGTTCGATCCCCACAAGGGACGGTAATTTTAAGCAAGAAGAGCACATAAATACCTTCTATAGTTTAAGAGTAAAGCCATGTAAACTCGTTCCGCTTCCACGTGATCCAAGTTTACAATTTTAATCGGCCACGTTGGAATACCTCACTCGAAAATGGAACAATTGCAAATAATTTGAAATGTCCGTGAATTGTGTAGGCCCTTGGATTATGAAAAAGAGGAAATCGCAAAATGACGTCGTTCATTGTATTTTGACGGAGCCTTTGTTTGACGTATATATATATATATCGTATACATGTTGCCGATGTTTGAATACGATCGTAACTGCTGGAGAGACTCAAAAGTGACACCACGTTATTCGATATATCAGCAACTTGCACATAATGTACATGAAGAACGTAATTTTAGTTCAATAGACTGTGGAAGCTTTAACTCAAATGGTATGTTAGTTTGTATGGTCCTACAAATGAATGGAGAACCGGGTCTGGCATCTAATCACAGTAACAAGTACACCGCTTAGACGGTTCCTGTATTACATTTATTATTTTTTTATCCGTATACACTCCAGGGTCGGGTTTCCCCGGATTCAGCGAGGGATCGCACCACTACACCCTCAGGGCAGTGTCCTGCTATGCTGAACAAGACCTTATGGGGGATGGGAAGAATGGAATGGATAGACAAGGAAGAGGGAAGGAAGCTTTCTTCTGTTTGGAACTAACCTTTCGTCGCGCCGACACAGATAGGTTTTATGGTGACGATGGGATATGAAAGGGCTAGGAGTGAAAAGGAAGCGGCCGTGGCTTTAAATAAGACACAGCCCCAGCATTTGCCTGGTGTTAAAATGGGAAACGATGGGAAACTATCTTCATGGCTGCCGACAGTGTAACTCGAACCTTCTATCTCCCGGATGCCAGCTCACAACTGAGCGCCCTTAACCGCACGGTTAACTCGCCTGGTAGGGAAGGAAGCAGTCGTGCCCTTAAGTAAAGAATTATCCCGGGATTCGCTTGGATGAGAAGTGGGAAAGCACGGAAACTCACTTCGAGGATGGCTGCGGTGGGATTCGAACACCTTCTTTTCAGTTGACTTCCCGAGGCTGAGGAGCACCTGTTCCAGCCCTCGTACCACTTTTCAGATTTTTTGGCAGAGCCGGGAAACGAAGCCACCCTCTGGGGGGTGGCAGCTAATCACACTAACCAAACACCAAAAAGGCGCTTGATAATAATAATAATAATAATAATAATAATAATAATAATAATAATAATAATAATAATAATCATCATCTGTTTTCCCTCCAGGTTCGGTTTTTCCCTCGGACTAAGCGAGGGATCCCATCTCTACCGCCTCCAGGGCAGTGTCCTGGAGCTTCAGACTCTTGGTCGGGGGATTTAACTGGGGAGTATGACCAGGACCTCGCCCAGGCGGCCTCACCTGCTATTGAACAGGGGCCTTGTAGGAGGATGGGAAGATTGGAAGGTATAGGCAAGGAAGAGGGAAGGAAGCGGCCGTGGCCTTAAGTTAGGTACCATCCCGGCATTCGCCTGGAGGTGAAGTGGGAAACCACGGAAAACCACTTCGAGGATGGCTGAGGTGGGAATCGAACCCACCTCTACTCAGTTGACCTCCTGAGGCTGAGTGGATCCCGCTCCAGCCCTCGTACCACTTTTCAAATTTCGTGGCAGAGCCGGGAATCGAACCCGGACCTCCGGGGGTGGCAGCTAATCACGCTAACCACTACACCACAGAGGCGGCATAATAATAATAATAATAAGAAGAAGAATAAGAATAATAATGTCCTCCTCTGTGGTGTAGTGATTAGCTGTCACACCCGAAGGCCACGATTCGATTTCCGGCTCTGCTACCAAATTTGAAAAGTGGTATGAGGCCTGGGACGGTGTCCGTTCAGTCTCGGGGTGTCAACTGATTAGAGGCTGGTTCGATTCCCTTCTCAGTCAACATCGAACTGGTTCTCCACTTGTTCTCCTGACTAGTGCCGGGATGGTACCTAAGGCTGCGGCCGCTTCCTTCCCTGTTCATTGTGTACCCTTCCCACCATTTCATAACCTTACAAGGCCCCTGTTCCTCATAGCAGGTGAGGGAGTGTGGGCGAGGTATTGGTTCTTCTCCCCGGTTGTATCACCAGACCCAAAGTCTCACGCCCTAGGACACTGCCCTTGAGGCAATAGAGGTGGAGTCTCGCACTGAATCCGAGGGAAAATCCGACCCTTGAAGGTAAACAGATTAAGAAAGGAAGAAAACAATGTCATGAGAGGAACGAATTTGACTAGAGAAATAAAATATACCCTGTTATTCCAACTCACAGGATTTGGTAATTGTTTAAATCTACTCACATTCAGTTGTTCTTATCGGGGTATTGTTCTTCAAGTTTGCTTTTATCGTTTGACCTAGACTTCTCTTGCTACATGTTGGCGAGTTCCGTTGTCCCTTTAGCGCAGAGGTTAGCGCGTTGGACTTCTAATCCAAAGATCGTGGGTTCGATTCCCACAAGGGACGCGTAATTTTGACAGACAAGTAACTTGACTGGCAGACTACAGAGAACGAGATTATTGAGTTCAAGGCAAATCCATCAACGGCCCTGGGTAAAATAAAGCATACGACAGCACCGCAACGTACCCTGTGGGCTGATGTTACAGCTCAATGTAAAGTGAGGAATCAGCTTTTTTGTTATTTCATACATATGGGTTGGTATTTAATAATCGACAGTATCATGCACTTACAGGGAGAACATCACATTTATTTGGGTTCGGGTCGTTTCTGAGGACAAGTCATTACCCCCAAACTATCGCGATGATATATTTAGCCTTTTGCTAGAAAAATAACGTTGGAATATTTGACACAGGTCTTGCCTACTCTAACGATACCGTTTTCTAGGGGTCGATGACTTGTATGTTGGGTCCCTTTAAACAGAAAGCATAATCATCGAGCCGTTTTCGTATAGGCCGTATAGTCCAGCTGTCAACGATACGGATATGAAAACCGAAGGTTTCATGGATAATTCAGACTGCTTGCAATTCTATCCAGTGCTGATTGGATTTTTATGTATTTGAATATTTAGTTATTCACTTTCTTTGTAAAACGTTTTTCATTAATATGTAGATAATATATTTCTATTTTTTTTCGCGGGGACCCCAAAGCCCGCTCCCCCCGCGTGACCATCGACTCAATCTACATGGCCTCCGACATGCTGTTATTTCTAAGAAGGAGAAAGAGATAGCAGGGAGGAGTGGGAAGTGATACAAGGAGTATCTGCCGGTTTCCGAGTCAGACTCGCTACCACGGCAAGAGTTTGTGTTAGTTAAGGTGGTGTTGACGTATGGTATTGAATGGTCAGGGAAAAACCACATAGGCAGAAAGAAGATAGAACCTACATGTAAATCCTGACGTCTTTTGATAGCACATGCAAGGAAGTGGGCTGGAAGAAGACCCGAGGTTGTGTTAGTTAGGAATAAGTGTCATGCAATCATAACCATTTCCTTGCCATTTTCTGTTATTATGGGGATCAGTCCTTCTTGTCTCTGCCTGGTCGGCTCGGGTCTGCTGGCGTCTGGGCTTTGGGCCACAGGTTCGTCCCATTGTCCAGCAGACAGCAGTCCCTGGTGCCAAGTCTCCTTTTGGAGAAGGGGAATAAGAGCCAAGCTTTGCATGCAAGAGGCTATCTTCTTCCGCCTGTCGAAGTCCCTCTATGCGGTGTTGTTGGAACACACTTGTCACTGCAGATCTAAAATTGAGGTTATTAATAACATATGTATACACAGGTTGTCATTGGAGTGCCGGCTGTTTTCCTGCTGTCATGTCCAGCGTTCTATCTAAATAGGGGTAAACTCATTAAACATTTCACATTACTTGTCATCCCGGCACTTGTCTCGATGAAAAGTGGGAAACCACGGAAAACCACTTCGAGGATGGCTGAGGAGAGAATCGAACTCAGCTCATCTCCCGAGGCTAACTTGATCCGGTTCCATTCCTCCTACCACTTTTCAAAGTTCTTGGCAGAGCTGGAAATCGAAGGCAGGCCTCCCGGGTAGCAGCTAATCACACCAACCACTACAACACAGAAGCGGACATACAAATTACGGTCTCTTGTAGGGACCGAAACCACGAGCTTTGGATTAGAAGTCCAACGCGCTTCCTTCTGCGCCAAAGAGACTGCTTTGTCTGCAGTTAATGATCAAAATTATACTGTATTCTAAATGTACACGTGAAAAGTGAAAAGTGCAATTACTTGACATGTGGTACATTTAGTTCCAAATAGTGAATTCATCAGAGACCAGGTATCAGGACAGACATTATACATTCCTCTTAAATGTAAGATATTAGATTCATATTTATTATTATTATTATTATTATTATTATTATTATTATTATTACTATTTTATTGTTGTTGTTATTCTTGGTATGGTTATCCTCGTATATCCGTGGACAGGATTGTGTCTCTTATGCGGATCACTATTGTACGTGCTTTTTGTAGATGGCAACAATAGATCACTTCCAAATTGAGGTCTCGCAGGGCAGGCGTCAAAGCCTTGCGGTGGTTGGGAAGGTTGGAAGGGACAGGCAAGGAATAGGGAAGGAAGCGGCGGTGGCCTTAAGTACCATCCCGGCATTTGCCTGGAGGAGAAGTGGGAAACCACTAAAACCACTTCCAGGATGGCTGAGGTGTGACTCGAACCCACCTCTACTCATTTGACCCCACGAGGTTGAGTGGATCCCGTTGCAACCCACGAAATACTTACAAATTTCTTGGTAGAGCCGGGATTTGAACACGGTCCGCTTAGATACAACCCGCGTATAATCCTTCTTCACTTCATGGATATTATTTTCGTAAATACCGAGATCGATAGCTGCATTCGCTTAAGTGCGGTCAGTATTCAGTACCAGTAATCGGGTGACAGTGGGTACGAACCCCACTGTCGGCAGACCTGGAGATGGTTTTCCGTGGTTTCCCATTTTCACACCAGGCAAGTGCTGGGTCTGTACCTTAATTAAGACCAGGGCCGCTTCCTTCCCATTCGTAGGCCTTTCCTCTCACATCGTCGCCATAAGACATATCTGTTTCGTTGCGAAATAAAGCATAATTATAGCAACAAAAAAAAACGTTCGTAAATTACAAAAAGAATCAGGGTCCTCACTACACTGATTACAGAACATAGTGAGCGTAGTCCCTTTGGCGCAGAGGAAAGCGCGTTGGACTTCTAATCCAAAGGTCGTGGGTTCGATCCCCACAAGGGACGGTAATTTTAAGCAAGAAGAGCACATAAATACCTTCTATAGTTTAAGAGTAAAGCCATGTAAACTCGTTCCGCTTCCACGTGATCCAAGTTTACAATTTTAAACGGCCACGTTGGAATACCTCATTCGAAAATGGAACAATTGCAAATAATTTGAAATGTCCGTGAATTGTGTAGGCCCTTGGATTATGAAAAAGAGGAAATCGCAAAATGACGTCGTTCATTGTATTTTGACGGAGCCTTTGTTTGACGTTAATATATATCGTATATATGTTGCCGATGTTTGAATACGATCGTAACTGCTGGAGAGACTCAAAAGTGACACCACGTTATTCGATATACCAGCAACTTGCACATAATGTACATGAAGAACGTAATTTTAGTTCAATAGACTGTGGAAGCTTTAACTCAAATGGTATGTTAGTTTGTATGGTCCTACAAACGAATGGAGAACCGGGTCTGGCATCAAATCACAGTAACAAGTACACCGCTTAGACGGTTCCTGTATTACATTTATTATTTTTTTATCCGTATACACTCCAGGGTCGGGTTTCCCCGGATTCTGCGAGGGATCGCACCACTACACCCTCAGGGCAGTGTCCTGCTATGCTGAACATGACCTTATGGGGGATGGGAAGAATGGAATGGATAGACAAGGAAGAGGGAAGGAAGCTTTCTTCTTTTTGGAACTAACCTTTCGTCGCGCCGACACAGATAGGGTTTATGGTGACGATGGGATAGGAAAGGGCTAGGAGTGAAGAAGCGGCCGTGGCTTTAAATAAGACACAGCCCCAGCATTTGCATGGTGTTAAAATGGGAAACGATGGGAAACTATCTTAATGGCTGCCGACAGTGTAACTCGAACCTTCTATCTCCCGGATGCCAGCTCACAACTGCGTGCCCTTAACCGCACGGTTAACTCGCCTGGTAGGGAAGGAAGCAGTCGTGCCCTTAAGTTAAGAATCATCCCGGGATTCGCTTGGATGAGAAGTGGGAAAGCACGGAAACTCACTTCGAGGATGGCTGCGGTGGGATTCGAACACCTTCTTTTCAGTTGTCTTCCCGAGGCTGAGGAGCACCTGTTCCAGCCCTCGTACACTTTTCAGATTTTTAGGCAGAGCCGGGAAACGAAGCCACCCTCTGGGGGGTGGCAGCTAATCACACTAACCAAACAACAAAAAGGCGCTTGATAATAACAATAATAATAATAATCATCATCATCACCATCATCATATGTTTTCCCTCCAGTTTCGGCTTTTCCCTCGGACTCAGCGAGGGATCCCATCCCTACCGCCACAAGTGCAGTGTCCTGGAGCTTCAGACTCTTGGTCGTGGGATACAACTGGGGAGTATGACAAGTACCTCGCCCAGGCGGCCTCACCTGCTATTGAACAGGGGCCTTGTAGGAGGATGGGAAGATTGGAAGGTATAGGCAAGGAAGAGGGAAGGAATCGGCCGTGGCCTTAAGTTAGGTACCATCCCGGCATTCGCCTGGAGGTGAAGTGGGAAACCACGGAAAACCACTTCGAGGATGGCTGAGGTGGGAATCGAACCCACCTCTACTCAGTTGACCTCCTGAGGCTGAGTGGATCCCGCTCCAGCCCTCGTACCACTTTTCAAATTTCGTGGCAGAGCCGGGAATCGAACCCGGACCTCCGGGGGTGGCAGCTAATCACGCTAACCACTACCTCACAGAGGCGATTATTATTATTATTATTATTATTATTATTATTATTATTATTATTATTATTATTATTGTTAATGTGTTTTTGTGGTAGTTAGGCGTGAAAGAAGGTGCGGGTGTGAACGGGTCTCAAGCTACGAAATTAGAGTTCATGTAAAATTTAACAAGGTTATATTTTCTTTTCAAAATTAAGAAATAACACGAATGGCAGGTACAGAGTAGCAAGGAAACAAATTACAATTACAGTATTCACAAGATTTTGGCTTCGAGCCCCTAACTCACAATTCTTGGGCAATCAGCCCAACCTTACTCCAAAATAAGTTTTAACAGAGGGGCAGAAAACCCCATTCATGCCTAGGAGCACTTGCTCCAAAATAACACAGAAAAGCCTCATCGAGGCATACAACACTCAATTTTCAAAAAAAAGAGCCACTCGCTCTCAACCTTAAGCCTATCAAAGGCCACACCAAACTCAACTTTCAAGTTGTCCTCAAAGGAGATATACACAGGGGTAACATACCCAACCTACTGAGGTCTATTAAGTGAGAAAAAGGTTAATTACTTGACCTCTAAAATAACAATTTGAGAGGAGGCGAACTTGCGCTCCTAATACACTTTGTTTAAAACCTACTTGGCACTAGGCCATTAATGCAGGGGCTAATCCCATACTAAAGAGGTGACTTTAGAAAAGAGCTTAACGTTAACGAAGAATAGGTTGAGGAAAAATAAGTTCACCTCAAAACAATATGATTGGGAGCTCGAGAGGGTTAAGCACTCTCTATCCCGATATGCAGTTTAAAGATAGAATAGAGACATTTTAAGGAAGGTTACATTATGGAAAAACTTCGGACCCGCCCCGAGAGTTAAACTGCTGAGCTAGCAAAGAAAGAAGTTATTAATTGGCCATTACCTTGTTGTTGACCGCTGCCGAAGAAAGAGGCGCTTCCCGCCCCTGCTATGTACTTTACACACTGAAAGATGGAACAGAAGTGGCGCCGAGACCCAAAAATCAGCAGTTTATATACTCTCGCGGAAAGTTCGAGGTGTTTCAGGAAGGAAAACACCCGCCCACAATCATTTTATTGGTGGATAACGAAAACCCCTACACAATATGAAGAAGAAACACATTATTGGTGGAAAATTAATTAAAGCAATTCGGGATTGGCTAGATACAAAACAAGGAGAAAGAAAGGGTTAATATTGCCAACTTAAACAATGACTGAAAGAAATTTAGCAAAGAACAAACTTTTGAAATTAGATTTTCTCCAAAAAAAAAAAAAAACAGTTCTTTCACTCCGCACTAGGGTGCACTATTGTTGATCTTCAGTAGTGTCCTCTAGAAGAGAAAGTTCACACTTCTTATTACAAGCAAAACAAAAATACGTCGAAAATGACACAGTTCAAAAACTCCAAAATTTCCAGGTAGTGACATCTTCTGAGAAAGTAGAAAATTAATACCGTCGATCAAGTTCAGACTTCCTCCAACAGAGGAGTTTCAACTGGCGCACATTTTGAATTAGCGGCGTGGAGGTGTACCGCCCGGTACAATTATTATTATTATTATTATTAATCACAGTTTTGGTGTATTGGTTAGTGTGATTAGCTGCCACCCCCTAGAGGCTGGTTTCGTTTCCCGACTCTGCCAAGAAATCTGAAAAGTGGTACGAGGGCTTGAACAGGGGCTCCTCAGCCTCGGGAGGTCAACTGATAAGAGGGTCTCCGATCACTTCTCAATCATCCTCGAAGTGAGTTTCCGTGGTTACCCACTTCTCCTCCAAGCAAATCCCGGGATGATTCCTAACTTAATGGCACGACAGCTTCCTTCCCTACCGGGCGAGTTGGCCGTGCGGTTAAGGGCGCGCAGTTGTGAGCTTGCATCCGGGAGATAGTGGGTTCGAATCACACTGTCGGCAGCCCTGAAGATAGTTTCCCTTGGTTTCCAATTTTCACACCAGGCAAATGCTGGGGCTGTGCCTTATTGAAAGCAACAACCGCTTCCTTTCCACTCCTAGCCCTTTCCTATCCCATCGTCACCATAAAACCTATCTGTGTCGGTGGGACGAAAGGCAAGTTCCAAAAGGAAAAAAGCTGCCTTACCTCTTCCTTGTCTATCCATTCCTTTCTTCCCATCCCCAATAAGGCCTTGTTCAGCATAGCAGGACACTGCCCTGAGGGGGTAGAGGTGTGATCCCTCGCTGAGTCCGGGGGAAACCAGTCCCTGGAGGCTTTACGTATAAAATAATAATAAATGTAATACAGGAACCGTCTAAGCGGTGTACTGGTTACTGTGATTAGATGCCAGACCCCGCTCTCCATTCATTTGTAGGACCATACAAACTAACATACCATTTGAGTTGAAGCTTCCACAGTCTATTGAACTTCATCTACATTATGTGCAAGTTGCTGATATATCGAATAAAGTAGTGTCACTTTTGAGTCTCTCCAGGCAGATACGATCGTATTCAAAACATCGGCAACATATATATACGTCAAACAAAGACTGTGTCAAAACAGAATGAAGGACGTCATTTTGCGATTTCTCCTTTTTTCATAATCCGAGTGCCTACGCAAGTCACGGACATTTCAAATTATTTGCAATTGTTCCATATTCGAGTGAGGTATTCCAACCTGGCCGTTTAAAATTGTAAACTTGGATCACGTGGAAGCGGAACGAGTTTACATGACTTTACTCTTACACTATAGAAGTTATTTATGTGCTCTTCTTGCTTAAAATTACCGTCCCTTGTGGGGATCGAACCCACGACCTTTGGATTAGAAGTCCAACGCGCTTTCCTCTGCGCCAAAGGGACTACGCTCACGAAGTTCTGTAATCAGTGTAGTAAGGACCCTGATTCTTTTTTTTATTTTCGAAAGATTTTTTTTGCTACAATTATGCTTTATTTCGCACCGACACATATATGTCTTATGGCGACGATGTGAGAGGAAAGGCCTACGAATGGGAAGGAAGCGGCCGTGGTCTTAATTAAGGTACAAACCCAGCACTTGCTTGGTGTGAAGATGGGAAACCACGGAAAACCATCTCCAGGTCTGCCGATACTGGGGTTCGAACCCACTATCTGCCGAATACTGGATACTGACCGCACTTAAGCGAATGCAGCTATCGAGCTCGGTATTTTCGAAAATAATACCCATGAGGTGAAGAAGGATTATACGCGGGTTGTATCTAAGCGGCCCCGTTTCAAATCCCGGGCCTGCAACGAAATTTGAAAAGTGGTTGGTGTGTTGGAACGGGATTCTTCCAGCCTCGTGGGGTCAACTGAGTAGAGGTGGGTTCGAGCCACACGTCAGCCATCCTGGAAGTGGTTATCCGTGGATTCCCACTTCTCCTCCAGGCAAATGCCGGGATGGTACTTAAGGCAACCCCCGCTTCCTTCCCTATTCCTTGCATGTCTCTTCCAAACTTCCAATCCCCCTACAAGGCCCCTCTCCAGTATAGCAAGTGAGCCGCCTTTGCACTGTGCTGGTCCTCCTTCCCACTTTTAACCCCCGAACCAAAGCCCCGCGCTCCAGGACATTCCACTTAAGACGGTAGAGGTTGGTTCCCTCACTCAGTTCGAGGAAAAACCCGAACCGGAGGGTATAGGAAAGAAAGAGGAAGGTAGAAATATATTATCTACATATTAATGAAAAACGTTTTAAAAGGAAAGTGAATAACTAAACATTCAAATACATAAAAATCCAAACAACACTGGATATAATTGCAAGCGGTCTGAATTATGCATGAAACCTTCTGTTTTCGTATCCGTATCGTTGCCAGGAGCCTCCGTGGCTCAGAAGGCAGCGCGTCAGCCTCTCACCGCCGGGTACCGTGGTTTAAATCCCGGTCACTCCATGTGAGACTTGTGCTGGACAAAGCGGAGGCAGGACAGGCTTTTCTCCGGATACTCCGGTTTTCCCTGTCATCTTTTATCCCGGCAACACTCTCCATTATCATTTCATAGCATCTATCACTCATTAACATAAATCACTTTGGGTAGTGGCGACCCCATCGTAATAACAGCCTATATCTGATTCATTCATTACATCCCTGACCCGGTCAAAACTGGAAAACACGTTGTAAGTTTTCATTTTTTCATCGTTGCCAACTGGACTATACGGCCTATACGAAAACGGCTCGATGATTATGCTTTTGGTTTAAAGGGACCTAACATACAAGTCATCAACGCCAAGAAAACGGTATCGTTATAGTAGACAAGACCTGTATCAAATATTATAACGTTATTTTTCTAGCAAATGGCAAGGTTATATTGGGGGTAATGACTTGTCCTCAGAAACGACCCGAACCCGAATAAATGTGATGTTCTCCCTGTAAGTGCATGATACTGTCGATTATTAAGTACCAAGCCATATGTATGAAATAAAATAGCAAAAAGGCCGATTCCTCACTTTACATTGAGCTGTAAGATCAGCCCCCAGCGTGTATTGCGGTGCTGCCGTATGCTTTATTTTACCCAGATCCGTTGATGGATTTGCCTTGAACTCAATGATCTCGTTCTCTGTACTCTGCCAGTCAAGTTACTTGTCTGTCAAAATTTCTCGTCCCTTGTGGGAATCGAACCCACGACCTTTGGATTAGAAGTCCAACGCGCTATCCTCTGCGCCAAAGGGACAACGGACTTCGCCAACATGTAGCAAGAAAAGTCTAGGTCAAACGATGAAAGCAAACTTGAACAATACCCCGATACGAACAACTGATTGTGAGTAGATTTAAAAACTTACCAAATCCTGTGAGTTGGAATGACAGGGAATATTTTATTTCTCTAGTCAAATTCGTTCCTCTCATGACATTGTTTTCTTCCTTTCTTAATCTGTTTACCTTCAAGGGTCGGATTTTCCCTCGGACTCACGAGGGAGCGGTACGAAGTCGGACGGCGAATTTCGATTTGATTTTTACATATTCGTATAGGTCTTTTTAAGCTGAAACAGGTAGTGGAAGTCTAATTTTTCGCTGGTCGTTTTTAAGGGGCCATTTGGTAGCTGAAAGTTGGCGGTGCGCGCAATGAATTGTACAGTACATGCCGGCACACGTCAGCGCTCACAGCCAGCGGCTGTCTTGCCTCGCCTTCCCTCTCCACTCCTTCGGTTCTCCTCTCTCCCCCCCGCCCACATAGGGCTGCCTACAGTTATGTACAGGGGATTGCGGGTGAAGACTGACATTTTATTTACAAAGATGAATTCATTATGGAATAAACAAACAATAAAAATTGTTTACAAATCACTACTTAACATACAAATAATACATAATCAAATATCTTCTGCATCATCATGACATTCAAAGTGTTCAAGAAATGACTTTATTCTAACACAGTCTGGCATTGGTCCATTGTTCATGGCATGATAGTGAAAATCTAACACAAAATGTGAATAACAAAACACAAGACAACAATGTGCGCACCTTATAAACGAAAAATTGGTACAACCATTTCCAGCACACTTTGTATCAGTCAAATCATGAAAATTCATTTGCGAGACAGTATGAAATTGTGGTATATTTTCATTAATGGAATAACCACCTGCTTTCCAAGCATATTTCAGCATTGGTACAAAACAATCAGCTTGTAATTGGTTATGCGCTAGTATTTGACAAGTTATAATGAAAGGTCTGTTTTTGGGTTTTAATTTTGACTGGCCGTATAAATTCCTTACCCAGCAAATGTTGTCCATTCGACGGACTAAACATTTTATTTGGCGGAAGAGTCCCAGATCACACGGCTGGCAAAGATACGTACCGGTACGGTAGTTCCTTTCGGTATGTATTCAATTTGTACATGTCTGTTCGTCAGGGATTCAAGTTGTGCATTTTTGCCCTGGCCACTGAATGAATCTATGAGAAGAAGATTTCATCCGTCTTTCTGTAATTGCGGATGGAAAACGTTTTGAAACCAGTCACGTACATGCCCTTTCCCCATTTTCCCGGAAGATGAATAATCAATTACGACATATTTGAAGGCATCCATGTAGGCTTTGATACTTTCTTGTACTCTAGGTCCAAACTTTCCATTAATTACTTTGAAAACGATCAAGAACAAATGTCCCATTTCTCCGGCTTTAGAAATGTGATATTGCACTGTGTGGAAGTGCGTAAAACTATTTCGGCAAACAAGCGTAACAAGAACGTCTTTAACACCACGAAAATCATAACTTCTCTGTGTTGCCATTTCGTACTCAAATCGGGACTGGTCCGAATTCCAGATATTGGCATCCGGGATCTCTTTCTTTTCTTGCAATTCATTAATGAATGTTAGAAACTTTTTAGCCACTTCGTGTCATACGAGGTACTTCTTCGTCTGTTTTAAAAGTTGTTCTGACTAGTTTGGTTACTTTTCGGAACCGAATTTTCAAACGCCTTTTAAGGTTTGTCAAGTATGATTCGCTTTGGAGAGAGTGTTTGGGGCAATAGAACTCTCTACCCTCACCAATCCAACGCTCAATGTCCGATTTTGTGACATATAAATAACGCATCCTTGCCTTGGTGAACTCTTCTTTCACATAAGCTCGAATCATTGCACATTTCCTAATTTCTCCATTGTGTTCAACGTGGTTGACGATTCCATAAATTTGTCGCCGAGTTTTCTTATACTTCCGAACGACGTACATAGATCCTTGTTCCTTTATTTTTTGATATATGTCCAACAATGATTCGGAATCATAATCTTCCACTGACTTACAGGGTCTTCCTCGGCCATCACAGGACTTGTCATCTTCGTCAAACTTATCTCCGTGTTTGCGTTTTTTCGGTGTTGTTGTCCCATTCTCAACGCCATCTTCGTCTTCTGAATCAACGAAAACGGCTTCTTCCCCCTGAATAAAATCACATTTTCCCTCCAAAATTGCATCAAACATTGTCTTTATTTGTATATACATGGTTTTCTCTCTATCAGAAAGCTCTGTAGCTTCCTGAAAATTAACACCGTAGGCATTAACAAGAGCTGCAATAATGTTGCAAGCGGCCATAACAACGTGCCAATGCGATCTCCTGTATGAAGAATAGCCATCAGTCATGGAGAACTTGACCGAATAGAATAGGACTCGCCGTCTCATATACACAACTGTTGGCAGCCGTATGTGGTGGTGGACAGAGGAGAACCGAAGGACTGGAGAGGGAAGGCGAGGCAGGGCAGTCGCTGGCCGTGAGCGCTGACATGTACCAGCATGTACTGTACAATTGAGGGCGCGCACCGCCAACTTTGAGCCCCCAAATGGACCCTTAAAAAAGACCAGCGAAAAATTAGACTTCCACTACCTGTTTCAGCTTAGAAAGAAATTCGCGAATATGTAAAAATCGAATCGAAATTCGCCGTCCGACTTCGTACCGGTCCCTCGTCAGTGCGAGACTCCACCTCTATTGCCTCAAGGGCAGTGTCCTAGGGCGTGAGACTTTGGGTCTGGTGATACAACCGGAGAGAAGGACCAATACCTCGCCCAGACTGCCTCCCCTGCTATGAGGAACAGGGGCCTTGAAAGGGTATGAAATGGTGGAGAGGGTACACAAGGAACAGGGAAGGAAGCGGCCGCAGCCTCAGGTACCATCCCGGCACTTGTCAGGAGAACAAATGGAGAACCAGTTCGATGTTGACTGAGAAGGGAATCGAACCAGCCTCTAATCAGTTGACACCCCGAGGCTGAGCGGACCACGTTCCAGGCCTCATACCACTTTTAAAATTTGGTTGCAGAGCCGGGAATCGAATCGTGGCCCCCGGGTGTGACAGCTAATCACTACACCACAGAGGAGGACAATATTATTATTATTATTATTATTATTATTATTATTATTATTATTATTATTATTATTATTATTATCAAGCGCCTTTTTGGTGTATTGGTTAGTGTGTTTAGCTGCCACCCCCCAGAGGCTGGCTTCGTTTCCCGGCTCTGCCAAAAAATCTGAAAAGTGGTACGAGGGCTGGAACAGGGGCTCCTCAGCCTCGGGAAGTCAACTGAAAAGAGGGTCTTCGAATCCCACCTCAGCCATCCTCGAAGTGAGTTTCCGTGCTTTCCCACTTCTCCTCCACGCAAATCCCGAGATGATTCTTAACTTAAGGGCACGACTGCCTCATTCCCTACCAGGCGAGTTGGCCGTGCGGTTAAGGGCGCGCAGTTGTGAGCTTGCATCCGGGAGATAGAAGGTTCGGATTACACTGTCGGCAGCCATGAAGATAGTTTCCCATCGTTTCCCATTTTAACACCAGGCAAATGCTGGGGCTGTGTCTTAATTAAAGCCACGGCCGCTTTCTATCCACTCCTAGCCCTTTCCTATCCCATCGTCACCATAAAACCTATCTGTGTCGGCGCGACGAAAGGCAAGTTCCAAAAAGAAGAAAGCTCCCTTCCCTATTCTTTGTCTATCCATTCCATTCTTCCCATCCCCCATAAGGTCTTGTTCAGCATAGCAGGACACTGCCCTGAGGGGGTAGCGGTGCGATCCCTCGCTGAATCCGGGGAAACCCGACCCTGGAGTGTATACGGATAAAATAATAATAAATGTAATACAGGAACCGTCTAAGCGGTGTACTTGTTACTGTGATTAGATGTCAGACCACGTTCTCCATTCATTTGTAGGACCATACAAAGTAACATACCATTTGAGTTAAAGCTTCCACAGTCTATTGAACTAAAATTACGTTCTCCATGTACATTATGTGCAAGTTGCTGATATATCGAATAACGTGGTGTCACTTTTGAGTCTCTCCAGCAGTTACGATCGTATTCAAACATCGGCAACATATATACGATATATATACGTCAAACAAAGACTCCGTCAAAATAGAATGAAGGACGTCATTTTGCGATTTCACCCTTTTTAATAATCCAAGGACCTACACAATTCACGGACATTTCAAATTATTTGCAATTGTTGCATATTCGAGTAAGGTATTCCAACGTGGCCGTTTAAAATTGTAAACTTGGATCACGTGGAAGCGGAACGAGTTTACATGGCTTTACTCTTAAACTACAGAAGGTATTTATGTGCTCTTCTTGCTTAAAATTGCCGTCCCTTGTGGGGATCGAACCCACGACCTTTGGATTAGAAGTCCAACGCGCTTTCCTCTGCGCCAAAGGGACTACGCTCACTATGTTCTGTAATCAGTGTAGTGAGGACCCTGATTCTTTTTGTAATATACGAACTTTTTTTGTTGTTGCTATAATTATGCTTTATTTCGCAACGACACAGAAATGTCTTATGGCGACGATGTGAGAGGAAAGGCCTACGAATGGGAAGGAAGCGGCCCTGGTCTTAATTAAGGTACAGACCCAGCACTTGCCTGGTGTGAAAACGGGAAACCACGGAAAACCATCTCCAGGTCTGCCGACAGTGGGGTTCGTACCCACTGTCACCCGATTACTGGTACTGAATACTGGCCGCACTTAAGCGAATGCAGCTATCGATCTCGGTATTTACGAAAATAATATCCATGAAGTGAAGAAGGATTATACGCGGGTTGTATCTAAGTGGACCGTGTTCAAATCCCGGCTCTACCAAGAAATTTGTAAGTATTTCGTGGGTTGCAACGGGATCCACTCAACCTCGTGGGGTCAACTGAGTAGAGGTGGGTTCGAGTCACACCTCAGCCATCCTGGAAGTGGTTTTAGTGGTTTCCCACTTCTCCTCCAGGCAAATGCCGGGATGGTACTTAAGGCCACCGCCGCTTCCTTCCCTATTCCTTGCCTGTCCCTTCCAACCTTCCCAACCACCGCAAGGCTTTGACGCCTGCCCTGCGAGACCTCAATTTGGAAGTGATCTATTGTTGCCATCTACAAAAAAGCACGTACAATAGTGATCCGCATAAGAGACACAATCCTGTCCACGGATATACGAGGATAACCATACCAAGAATAACAACAACAATAAAATAGTAATAATAATAATAATAATAATAATAATAATAAATATGAATCTAATATCTTACATTTAAGAGGAATGTATAATGTCTGTCCTGATACCTGGTCTCTGATGAATTCACTATTTGGAACTAAATGTACCACATCGTCCGCCTCTGTGGTGTAGTGGTTAGCGTGATTAGCTGCCACCCCCGGAGGTCCGGGTTCGATTCCCGGCTCTGCCACGAAATTTGAAAAGTGGTACGAGGGCTGGAACGGGGTCCACTCAGCCTCGGGAGGTCAACTGAGTAGAGGTGGGTTCGATTCCCACCTCAGCCATCCTGGAAGTGGTTTTCCGTGGTTTCCCACTTGTCCTCCAGGCAAATGCCGGGGTGGTACCTAACTTAAGGCCACGGCCGCTTCCTTCCCTCTTCCTTGTCTATCCCTTCCAATCTTCCCCATCCCCCGCAAGGCCCCTGTTCAGCATAGCAGGTGAGGCCGCCTGGGCGAGGTACTGGTCATTCTCCCCAGTTGTATCCCCCGACCGAGAGTCTGAAGCTCCAGGACACTGCCCTTGAGGCGGTAGAGGTGGGATCCCTCGCTGAGTCCGAGGGAAAAACCGAACCTGGAGGGTAAACAGATGATGATGATGATGATGTACCACATCTCAAGTAATTGCACTTTTTACTTATCACCTGTACGTTTAGAATACAGTAGAATTTTGATCATTAACTGCAGACAAAGCAGTCTCTTTGGCGCAGAAGGAAGCGCGTTGGACTTCTAACCCAAAGCTCGTGGTTTCGGTCCCTACAAGAGACCGTAATTTGTATGTCCGCTTCTGTGTTGTAGTGGTTGGTGTTATTAGCTGCTACCCGGGAGGCCTGCCTTCGATTTCCAGCTCTGCCAAGAACTTTGAAAAGTGGTAGGAGGAATGGAACCGGATCAACTTAGCCTCGGGAGATGAGCTGAGTTCGATTCTCTCCTCAGCCATCCTCGAAGTGGTTTTCCGTGGTTTCCCACTTTTCATCGAGACAAGTGCCGGGATGACAAGTAATGTGAAATGTTTAATGAGTTTACCCCTATTTAGATAGAACGCTGGACATGACAGCAGGCAAACAGCCGGCACTCCAATGACAACCTGTGTATACATATGTTATTAATAACCTCAATTTTAGATCCGCAGTGACAAGTGTGTTCCAACAACACCGCATAGAGGGACTTCGACAGGCGGAAGAAGATAGCCTCTTGCATGCAAGGCTTGGCTCTAACTCCCCCTCTCCAAAAGGAGACTTGGCACCATGGACTGCTGGATGCTGGACAATGGGACGAACCTGTGGCCCAAAGCCCAGACGCCACCAGACCCGAGCCGACCCGACAGTGACAAGAAGGACTGATCCCCATAATAACAGAAAATGGCAAGGAAATGGTTATGATTGCATGACACTTATTCCTAACTAGCGAATGTACCCGTGCTTCGCTACGGTATTCTACATTGTATTCGAATATCGAAGTAAATAGTGTACATGCAGTAAATAAGATAGTTTTAAAATTGCATGTCTCTTAGCGTTATCCGAGAAAGAGCATGGGGAGGTCCCCGTACGTTTCCAATGTAAAGTGTTTGTTATGGATTTGTGATATAACGGCAGGCTCACTTGCCTACTGGCATTCACAATCAGGTTGGGAAGTTTACATTATAATTGCAGGCCCCATTGCCTACTATGCGGACAGAATCGATTTGGGGAGTTTTCGTTAAAATGGCAGCCCTCCTTTCCTACCTCCAGACAGATTACAGTTTTTATTATAATGGCAGGCAATTACCCTACTATCACTCGAAATTGAGTTGTGCAGTTATCATTATAATGACAGGCCCCTTTTCCTACTGCCAGCCAGCGTACTGCCAGTCACACCAAGTTGGTGAGTTTCCATCAAAATAGCAGGCCACTATGCCTAATGCCAGTCACATTTTAGATGAGTACATTTCTTTATAATGGCGGGCACCCTTGCCTACTGCCAAACACAATCGGGTAGGGGAGTTTTAAACAAAACTGCATGCTCACTTACCTTCTGCAAGTCAAATCGAGAAGGGAACTATTCATTACAATTGTAGGCCTTCCTTACTAATGACAGTTACACAGGAGTTGGAGAAGGAACCCTTTCCTACTGCCAGTCAAAGTCGGTGTGGGGAGTACTGATTACAATAGCAGACCGACCCTTTCTCGATCGCTAAATCGACATCAGTGAATATATATAGATCGACGTACGAAAGTATATGCGTGTTTACAATATTGAAGACCTTCATTTACAGATTAACTGCTACTAAACGTACGTCATATCGACAAAGGATTATACCATAAGACACGCCGGATTTAGTGGCCTAAATGGCTGGTCCAATGATATGTCATCTATTCTTGGGTCAGATTTAGAAACGTGGAACAGGGTAAAGGTTTTGTAAGATCATCTCACATTACATTACTTTTCGGATAATAATGTGACAGCTACATACGTAGCATTTGGCTCACATATGGCTACTGAGTGGGCCAATTTTCGTGAAGAGTTTGATGATTCTGTATTTCATATAAGTAATTGAAAGTATGAATAATGCATGTGAAAATTCCAAATTGACTTAACATCGATTAATAGAGAAAAATCAAACGTAAAAGGGATACAGATACGGCATAAAGTCATAAGACCAAGGTTGTAGATCATTCCAAATTGAACGGAGATTGTGCAATCCGTTACGTGATAGGAATTTCCGAAGGTCTGCACCATCATTAAAATTGCCTGCATATTTCGATATTCTTCGGGGAAAAAAAATGAAAAATTTAATGATATAGGATTTTTCATTCGTTACAGGCTAAAACGTATAATTTTGTCAAATTTCAATTATCTTCTTATTCTTCTGGCAGATTATGCCACAATGTGGATTTTGGGCGAGGCGGGTAAAAATTAGGACTTTCAGGAAATCAAAAATTATGGAGATTGTTATTATTACCCCTTAAACGGAAAGCTGTACGAAAATTTCGCCAAAATAGTCAGTGTAGAGGTACACAGTCGTTACGATTTGATTTATATAGATAAGGAATCTGCTCCATGTAAAACACCTTTTGGGCTATGTCCGCTGGACTTAACCTGCAAAAGTGACCATTCATGATATCTCCCTTATTAATCCTCCTGACGAAAAAATGCACATGAAAAAAAAGGTTTAGAGGTGGAATTCCATCAGGTTTGGTCGATTTCCAGTCAGGTTGGTCTTGTTCTGTATATATTGTGGAAGAGTAAAATCACCATTTCGGTTCCTTATAAACCGCCAGTCCATTCCGGAACATGAAATGTTATTTACGTTTAAAACCTACCTTTGGACAGGTGGATGCTAAATATAAATTTTGTTTCGAATGTCTTCAGTAGTTTTCAAGTTGTAAGGAATACGCTTTACACGCACCCGCTCGTGAGTTAAGTCCGATGGGACTTGTACAGAAAAACGGTCCTTTAATGATATCTCCCTTATTGATCCTCGTATCGAAATGATGCACATGAGAAAAAAAGGTTTAGACATTAATTTCTACCAAGGTAGGTAGACTTCCATAAACTTTTGTTGTGTATATTTTTTGGAAGTGCAAAATCACTGTTTCGGTTTCGTATAAACCCCCAGTTAGTTCAGGGATTTAGAAACAATATTTGCCCTGAAACCTATCAAGGACAGGTGTATTCTAAATACGAATCTTGGTGGAAATGCATCCAGTAGTTTCTAGCATTCACGTACATACGGCGTAATTAAGGAAGAAAATAATACAGTTAAGAATGTTGAAACTAATAGAAAATGGATTATAACTGAGGACAGCCGGATAACGACAAATAAATAAATGCCGTGAGTTATGGATATAATAAAGCGCTAACAGAGGAGAAATTTAGGTTCAGTGATTCTTAGGTAAACAAATATGAAGATGACTAATGGTGTTATTACTTAATCTATTCGAGGGCGGTTATAACCTCCAACGATATTCCGCCAATATCCCGCAGATGAGCCGATTGATGCCTCTCTTGCCATCTACCCAAGGAACAACCACGAATTTAAAAGCATGATGAGGAAAATGGCAATACGTTACTTCCCTACTGGCATGCAGTCAGAGACGTTGCCATGGTAACCTGTAGGTTCGTTGTCGGTCTGTCGGTCACTAAATGCAGAGCATGATACCAGCAGAAAATTGTAAATTTCTCCGTCATGTGAAGAGTAAGGTAAATTATGAACATAACGAAAGTTGTTTATAATGAAGAGACGTTTCACGTACGGTAAACGAAGTTTACAGAAAATCAATAGTATAAGAGAAAATAGAGGAAAACCACTGTGGTTTTCCTATAAACACCCCGTCTATTCAAAGATTTTAAAATTATGTGCATATCGGAACCTTTCCTGGGATGAGTATACTCTAAATATGAAGTTTGGCTGAGATCTATCCAGCCGTTTCGACGTGATGGTGGGAAAACAACTCTGGTTTTCCTATAAACCCCCCGTCTATTCAAGGATTTTAAATGATATGCATATCAAAACCTTCCCCGGGATTAGTATACTCTAAATACAATGTTTGGTTGAGATCCATCCAGCCGTTTCGACGTGATGGTGGAAAAACCATTCTGATTTTCCTATAAACCCCCCATATATTCAAATATTTTAAAATGATATGCATATGGAAAACTTCCCCGCGATGAGTATCCTCTAAATATGAAGTTTGGTTGAGATCTATCCAGCCGTTTCGACGTGATGGTGGAAAAACCATTCTGGTTTTCCTATAAACCCCCTGTCTATTCAAGGATTTTAAAATGAAATGCATATCAAAACCTTCTCCGGGATGAGTATACCCTAAATATGAAGTTTGGTTGAGATCTATCCAGCCGTTTCGACGTGATGGTGGAACAGACAAACAGACAGACAAACAGAAACGATTTTATTTATATAGAAGATTTTTACACTCGTTCTTCACCCCCTTTCCATCCCCGCCCAAAGGAGTCCTATGAGTGCCTTACACAACAGTATATTTTTTTCCCAGATATTAAGTCTTATTTGTACCTATTTTGGTTGACAGCTATGCCCAAACGTACATGCATAATCTCACTGCTCTAGAATCCTGGAGCTGACGTTGCCATGGTTACGGCAGTTCATTTCTTTATCCGATTCCTAGAGCAGGGGTAGTGTGGTGCCAATATCTCCGTAACGGTTGGTTTTAGGGCCTTAAAACATGGTTTTCGGGCCCGTAGGGCTTACCGAGTTTTGTTCTTTGCGTCAAGAGGATTAAATTGAGCTTTGTCTCGTCCTTATACGACAAATTCGATATTTTGCCTATAATAGTATAAGAGAAAATGGAGGAAAACCGTTTTTCCTATAAAACCCCCGTCTTTTCAAAGATTTTAAAATGATATGCATATCGAAACCTTCCCCGGGGTCAGTATACTCTAAATATGAAGTTTGGTTGAGATCTATCCAGCCGTTTCGACGTGATGGTGGAACAGACAAACAGACAGACAAACAGACAAACAGAAACAATTTTATTTATATAGACTAACACAACCTCGGGTCTTCTTCCAGCCCACTTCCTTGCATGTGCTATCAAAAGACGTCAGGATTTACATGTAGGTTCTCTCTTCTTTCTGCCTATGTGGTTTTTCCCTGACCCTTCAATACCATACATCACCACCACCTTACCTAACACAAACTCTTGCCGTGGTAGCGAGTCTGACTCGGAAACCGGCAGATAGTCCTTGTATCACTTCCCACTCCTCCCTGATATCTCTTTCTCCTTCTTAGAAATAACAGCATGTCGGAGGCCATGTAGATTGAGTAGTTGGTCACGCGGGGGGAGCGGGCTTTGGGGGCCACGCGAAAAAAAAATAGAAATATATTATCTACATATTAATGAAAAACGTTTTACAAAGAAAGTGAATAACTAAATATTCAAATACATAAAAATCCAAACAGCACTGGATAGCATTGCAAGCAGTCTGAATTATCCATGAAACCTTCGGTTTTCATATCCGTATCGTTGACAGCTGGACTATACGGCCTATACGAAAACGGCTCGATGATTATGCTTTCTGTTTAAAGGGACCTAACATACAAGTCATCGACCCCTAGAAAACGGTATCGTTAGAGTAGGCAAGACCTGTGTCAAATATTCCAACGTTATTTTTCTAGCAAAAGGCTAAATATATCATCGCGATAGTTTGGGGGTAATGACTTGTCCTCAGAAACGACCCGAACCCGAACAAATGTGATGTTCCCCCTGTAAGAGCATGATACTGTCGATTATTAAATACCAACCCATATGTATGAAATAACAAAAAAGCCGATTCCTCACTTTACATTGAGCTGTAACATCAGCCCACAGGGTGCGTTGCGGTGCTGTCGTATGCTTATTTTACCCAGGGCCGTTGATGGATTTGCCTTGAACCCAATAATCTCGTTCTCTGTAGTCTGCCAGTCAAGTTACTTGTCTGTCAAAATTACGCGTCCCTTGTGGGAATCGAACCCACGACCTTTGGATTAGAAGTCCAACGCGCTATCCTCTGCGCTAAAGGGACAACGGAACTCGACAACATGTAGCAAGAGAAGTCTAGGTCAAACGATAAAAGCAAACTTGAAGAACAATACCCCGATAAGAACAACTGAATGTGAGTAGATTTAAACACTTACCAAATCCTGTGAGTTGGAATAACAGGGAATATTTTATTTCTCTAGTCAAATTCGTTCCTCTCATGACATTGTTTTCTTCCTTTCTTAATCTGTTTACCTTCAAGGGTCGGATTTTCCCTCGGACTCAGTGCGAGACTCCACCTCTATTGCCTCAAGGGCAGTGTCCTAGGGCGTGAGACTTTGGGTCTGGTGATACAACCGGGGAGAAGAACCAATACCTCGCCCACACTCCCTCACCTGCTATGAGGAACAGGGGCCTTGTAAGGTTATGAAATGGTGGGAAGGGTACACAATGAACAGGGAAGGAAGCGGCCGCAGCCTTAGGTACCATCCCGGCACTAGTCAGGAGAACAAGTGGAGAACCAGTTCGATGTTGACTGAGAAGGGAATCGAAGCAGCCTCTAATCAGTTGACACCCCGAGACTGAACGGACACCGTCCCAGGCCTCATACCACTTTTCAAATTTGGTAGCAGAGCCGGAAATCGAATCGTGGCCTTCGGGTGTGACAGCCAATCACTACACCACAGAGGAGGACATTCTTATTCTTCTTCTTCTTCTTCTTCTTCTTATTATTATTATTATTATTATGCCGCCTCTGTGGTCGTTCTTATCGGGGTATTGTTCTTCTAGTTTGCTTTTATCGTTTAACCTACACTTCTCTTGCTACTTATTGCTGAATTCCGTTGTCCCTTTAGCGCAGAGGATAGCGCGTTGGACTTCTAATCCAAAGGTCGTGGGTTCGATTCCCACAAGGGACGAGTAATTTTGACAGACAAGTAACTTGATTGGCAGAGTGCAGAGAACGAGATTATTGAGTTCATGGCAAATCCATCAGCGGC
Organism: Anabrus simplex; assembly: GCF_040414725.1. Lineage (NCBI taxonomy): Eukaryota > Metazoa > Arthropoda > Insecta > Orthoptera > Tettigoniidae > Anabrus > Anabrus simplex. Next base: position 265,477,502 of record NC_090265.1, on the reverse strand, counting down.
TCTGGGTAAAATAAAGCATACGACAGCACGGCAACGCACTCTGTGGGCTGATGTTACAGCTCAATGTAAAGTGAGGAATCGGCTTTTTTGTTATTTCATACATATGGGTTGGTATTTAATAATCGACAGTACTTGCACTTACAGGGAGAACATCACATTTATTCGGGTTCGGGTCGTTTCTGAGGACAAGTCATTACCCCCAATATAACCTTGCCAAACTTTCGCGATGATATATTTAGCCTTTTGCTAGAAAAATAACGTTGGAATATTTAACACAGGTCTTGCCTACTCTAACGATACCGTTTTCTAGGGGTCGATGACTTGTATGTTAGGTCCCTTTAAACAGAAAGCATAATCATCGAGCCGTTTTCGTATAGGCCGTATAGTCCAGCTGGCAACGATACGCATATGAAAACCGAAGGTTTCATGCATAATTTAGACTGCTTGCAATTCTATCCAGTGCTGTTTGGATTTTTATGTATTTGAATGTTTAGTTATTCACTTTCTTTGTAAAACGTTTTTCATTAATATGTAGATAATATATTTCTATATTTTTTCGCGGGGCCCCCAAAGCCCGCTCCCCCCGCGTGACCAACTACTCAATCTACATGGCCTCCGACATGCTGTTATTTCTAAGAAGAAGAAGAAGGAGATATCAGGGAGGAGTGGGAAGTGATACAAGAACTATCTGCCGGTTTCCGAGTCAGACTCGCTACCACGGCAAGAGTTTGTGTTAGGTAACGTGGTGTTGATGTATGGTATTGAAGGGTCAGGGAAAAACCACATAGGCAGAAAGAAGAAAGAGCCTACATGTAAAACCTGACGTCTTTTGATAGCACATGCAAGGAAGTGGGCTGGAAGAAGACCCGAGGTTGTGTTAGTTAGGAATAAGTGTCATGCAATCATAACCATTTCCTTGCCATTTTCTGTTATTATGGGGATCAGTCCTTCTTGTCACTGTCGGGTCGGCTCGGGTCTGGTGGCGTCTGGGCTTTGGGCCACAGGTTCGTCCCATTGTCCAGCATCCAGCAGTCCATGGTGCCAAGTCTCCTTTTGGAGAGGGGGAGTTAGAGCCAAGCCTTGCATGCAAGAGGCTATCTTCTTCCGCCTGTCGAAGTCCCTCTATGCGGTGTTGTTGGAACACACTTGTCACTACAGATCTAAAATTAAGGTTATTAATAACATATGTATATACAGGTTGTCATTGGAGTGCCGGCTGTTTGCCTGCTCTCATGTCCAGCGTTCTACCTAAATAGGGTGAACTCATTAAACATTTCACATTACGTGTCATCCCGGCACTTGTCTCGAAGGAAAGTGGGAAACCACGGAAAACCACTTCGAGGATGGCTGAGGAGAGAATCGAACTCAGCTCATCTCCCGAGGCTAAGTTGATCCGGTTCCATTCCTCCTACCACTTTTCAAAGTTCTTGGCAGAGCTGGAAATCGAAGGCAGGCCTCGCGGGTTGCAGCTAATCACACCAACCACTACAACACAGAAGCGGACATACAAATTACGGTCTCTTGTAGGGACCGAAACCACGAGCTTTGGATTAGAAGTCCAACGCGCTTCCTTCTGCGCCAAAGGGACTGCTTTATCTGCAGTTAATGATCAAAATTCTACTGTATTCTAAACGTACAGGTGATAAGTAAAAAGTGCAGTCACTTGAGATATGGTACATTTAGTTCCATATGGTGAATTCATCAGAGACCAGGTATCAGGACAGTCATTATACATTCCTCTTAAATGTAAGATATTAGATTCATATTTATTATTATTATTATTATTATTATTATTATTATTATTATTATTATTATTATTAACTATTTTATTGTTGTTGATATTCTTGGTATGGTTATCATCGTATATCCGTGGACAGGATTGTGTCTCTTATGTGGATCACTATTGTACGTGCTTTTTTGTCGATAGCAACAATAGATACACTTCCAAATTCAGGTCTCGCAGGGCAGGCGTCAAAGCCTTGTGGAGGATGGGAAGGTTGGAAGGGACAGGCAAGGAATAGGGAAGGAAGCGGCGGTGGCCTTAAGTACCATCCCGGCATTTGCCTAGAGGAGAAGTGGGAAACCACGTAAAACCACTTCCAGGATGGCTGAGGTGTGACTCGAACCCACCTCTACTCAGTTGACCCCACGAGGTTGAGTGGATCCCGTTGCAACCCACGAAATACTTTCAAATTTCGTGGTAGAGCCGGGATTTGAACACGGTCCGCTTAGATACAACCCGCGTATAATCCTTCTTCACTTCATGGATATTATTTTCGTAAATACCGAGATCGATAGCTGCATTCGCTTAAGTGCGGTCAGTATCCAGTACCAGTAATCGGGTGACAGTGGGTACGAACCCCACTGTCGGCAGACCTGGAGATGGTTTTCCGTGGTTTCCCATTTTCACACCAGGCAAGTGCTGGGTCTGTACCTTAATTAAGACCAGGGCCGCTTCTTTCCCATTCGTAGGCCTTTCCTCTCACATCGTCGCCATAAGACATATCAGTGTCGTTGCGAAATAAAGCATAATTATAGCAACCAAAAAAAAACGTTCGAAAATTACAAAAAGAATCAGGGTCCTCACTACACTGATTACAGAACATAGTGAACGTAGTCCCTTTGGCGCAGAGGAAAGCGCGTTGGACTTCTAATCCAAAGGTCGTGGGTTCGATCCCCACAAGGGACGGTAATTTTAAGCAAGAAGAGCACATAAATACCTTCTATAGTTTAAGAGTAAAGCCATGTAAGCTCGTTCCGCTTCCACGTGATCCAAGTTTACAATTTTAATCGGCCACGTTGGAATACCTCACTCGAAAATGGAACAATTGCAAATAATTTGAAATGTCCGTGAATTGTGTAGGCCCTTGGATTATGAAAAAGAGGAAATCGCAAAATGACGTCGTTCATTGTATTTTGACGGAGCCTTTGTTTGACGTATATATATATATATCGTATACATGTTGCCGATGTTTGAATACGATCGTAACTGCTGGAGAGACTCAAAAGTGACACCACGTTATTCGATATATCAGCAACTTGCACATAATGTACATGAAGAACGTAATTTTAGTTCAATAGACTGTGGAAGCTTTAACTCAAATGGTATGTTACTTTGTATGGTCCTACAAATGAATGGAGAACCGGGTCTGGCATCTAATCACAGTAACAAGTACACCGCTTAGACGGTTCCTGTATTACATTTATTATTTTTTTATCCGTATACACTCCAGGGTCGGGTTTCTCCGGATTCAGCGAGGGATCGCACCGCTACACCCTCAGGGCAGTGTCCTGCTATGCTGAACAAGACCTTATGGGGGATGGGAAGAATGGAATGGATAGACAAGGAAGAGGGAAGGAAGCTTTCTTCTTTTTGGAACTTGCCTTTCGTCGCGCCGACACAGATAGGGTTTATGGTGACGATGGGATAGGAAAGGGCTAGGAGTGAAAAGGAAGCGGCCGTGGCTTTAAATAAGACACAGCCCCAGCATTTGCCTGGTGTTAAAATGGGAAACGATGGGAAACTATCTTCATGGCTGCCGACAGTGTAACTCGAACCTTCTATCTCCCGGATGCCAGCTCACAACTGAGCGCCCTTAACCGCACGGTTAACTCGCCTGGTAGGGAAGGAAGCAGTCGTGCCCTTAAGTTAAGAATCATCCCGGGATTCGCTTGGATGAGAAGTGGGAAAGCACGGAAACTCACTTCGAGGATAGCTGAGGTGGGATTCGAACACCTTCTTTTCAGTTGACTTCCCGAGGCTGAGGAGCACCTGTTCCAGCCCTCGTACCACTTTTCAGATTTTTTGGCAGAGCCGGGAAACGAAGCCAGCCTCTGGGGGGTGGCAGCTAATCACACTAACCAAACACCAAAAAGGCGCTTGATAATAACAATAATAATAATAATAATAATCATCATCATCATCTGTTTTCCCTCCAGGTTCGGCTTTTCCCTCGGACTCAGTGAGGGATCCCGTCTCTACCGCCACAAGTGCAGTGTCCTGGAGCTTCAGACTCTTGGTCGTGGGATACAACTGGGGAGTATGACAAGTACCTCGCCCAGGCGGCCTCACCTGCTATTGAACAGGGGCCTTGTAGGGGGATGGGAAGATTGGAAGGTATAGGCAAGGAAGAGGGATGGAAGCGGCCGTGGCCTTAAGTTAGGTACCATCCCGGCATTCGCCTGGAGGTGAAGTGGGAAACCACGGAAAACCACTTCGAGGATGGCTGAGGTGGGAATCGAACCCACCTCTACTCAGTTGACCTCCCGAGGCTGAGTGGACCCCGCTCCAGCACTCGTACCACTTTTCAAATTTCGTGGCAGAGCCGGGAATCGAACCCGGACCTCCGGGGGTGGCAGCTAATCACGCTAACCACTACACCACATAGGCGGCATAATAATAATAATAAGAAGAATAAGAATAAGAATAATAATGTCCTCCTCTGTGGTGTAGTGATTAGCTGTCACACCCGGAGGCCACGATTCGATTTCCGGCTCTGCTACCAAATTTGAAAAGTGGTATGAGGCCTGGGACGGTGCCCGTTCAGTCTCGGGGTGTCAACTGATTAGAGGCTGGTTCGATTCCCTTCTCAGTAGACATCGAACTGGTTCTCCATTTGTTCTCCTGACTAGTGCCGGGATGGTACCTATGGCTGCGGCCGCTTCCTTCCCTGTTCATTGTGTACCCTTCCCACCATTTCATAACCTTACAAGGCCCCTGTTCCTCATAGCAGGTGAGGGAATGCGGGCGAGGTATTGGTTCTTCTCCCCGGTTGTATCACCAGACCCAAAGTCTCCGCCCTAGCACACTGCCCTTGAGGCAATAGAGGTGGAGTCTCGCACTGAGTCCGAGGGAAAATCCGACCCTTGAAGGTAAACAGATTAAGAAAGGAAGAAAACAATGTAATGAGAGGAACGAATTTGACTAGAGAAATAAAATATTCCCTGTTATTCCAACTCACAGGATTTGGTAAGTGTTTAAATCTACTCACATTCAGTTGTTCTTATCGGGGTATTGTTCTTCTAGTTTGCTTTTATCGTTTAACCTACACTTCTCTTGCTACATGTTGGCGAGTTCCGTTGTCCCTTTAGCGCAGAGGATAGCACGTTGGACTTCTAATCCAAAGGCCGTGGGTTCGATTCCCACAAGGGACGCGTAATTTTGACAGACAAGTAACTTGACTGGCAGACTACAGAGAACGAGATTATTGGGTTCAAGGCAAATCCATCAACGGCCCTGGGTAAAATAAGCATACGACAGCACCGCAACGCACCCTGTGGGCTGATGGTACAGCTCAATGTAAAGTGAGGAATCGGCTTTTTTGTTATTTCATACATATGGGTTTGTATTTAATAATCGACAGTATCATGCTCTTACAGGGGGAACATCACATTTATTCGGGTTCGGGTCGTTTCTGAGGACAAGTCATTACCCCCAAACTATCGCGATGATATATTTAGCCTTTTGCTAGAAAAATAACGTTGGAACATTTGACACAGGTCTTGCCTACTCTAACGGTACCGTTATTCAGGGGTGATGACTTGTATGTTAGGTCCCTTTAAACAGAAAGCATAATCATCGAGCCGTTTTCGTATAGGCCGTATAGTCCAGCTGTCAACTATACGGATATGAAAACCGAAGGTTTCATGGATAATTCAGACTGCTTGCAATTCTATCCAGTGCTGTTTGGATTTTTATGTATTTGAATATTTAGTTATTCACTTTCTTTGTAAAACGTTTTTCATTAATATGTAGATAATATATTTCTATTTTTTTTCGCGGGGCCCCCAAAGGCCGCTCCCCCCGCGTGACCATCGACTCAATCTACATGGCCTCCGACATGCTGTTATTTCTAAGAAGAAGAAAGTGATAGCAGGGAGGAGTGGGAAGTGATACAAGGAGTATCTGCCGGTTTCCGAGTCAGACTCGCTACCACGGCAAGAGTTTGTGTTAGGTAAGGTGGTGTTGATGTACGGTATTGAAGGGTCAGGGAAAAACCACATAGGCAGAAAGAAGAGAGAACCTACATGTAAATCCTGACGTCTTTTGATAGCACATGTAAGGAAGTGGGCTGGAAGAAGACCCGAGGTTGTGTTAGTTAGGAATAATTGTCATGCAATCATAACCATTTCCTTGCCATTTTCTGTTATTATGGGGATCAGTCCTTCTTGTCACTGCCGGGTCGGCTCGGGTCTGGTGGCGTCTGGGCTTTGGGCCACAGGTTCGTCCCATTGTCCAGCAGCCAGCAGTCCCTGGTGCCAAGTCTCCTTTTGGAAAGGGGGAGTTAGAGCCAAGCCTTGCATGCAAGAGGCTATCTTCTTCCGCCTGTCGAAGTCCCTCTATGCGGTGTTGTTGGAACACACTTGTCACTACAGATCTAAAATTAAGGTTATTAATAATAATAATTTCGTGTGGCTATTTCTAGCCGAGTGCAGCCCTTGTAAGGCAGACCCTCCGATGAGGGTGGGCGGCATCTGCCATGTGTAGGTAACTGCGTGTAATTGTGGTGGAGGATAGTGTTATGTGTGGTGTGTGAGTTGCAGGGATGTTGGGGACAGCACAAACACCCAGCCCCCGGACCATTGGAATTAACCAATGAAGGTTAAAATCCCCGACCCGGCCGGGAATCGAACCCGGGACCCTCTGAACCGAAGGCCAGTACGCTGACCATTCAGCCAACGAGTCGGACATTAAGGTTATTAATAACATATGTATATACAGGTTGTCATTGGAGTGCTGCCTGTTTGCCTGCTCTCATGTCCAGCGTTCTACCTAAATAGGGTGAACTCATTAAACATTTCACATTACGTGTCATCCCGGCACTTGTCTCGATGAAAAGTGGGAAACCACGGAAAACCACTTCGAGGATAGCTGAGGAGAGAATCGAACTCAGCTCATCTCCCGAGGCTAAGTTGATCCGGTTCCATTCCTCCTACCACTTTTCAAAGTTCTTGGCAGAGCTGGAAATCGAAGGCAGGCCTCCCGGGTAGCAGCTAATCACACCAACCACTACAACACAGAAGCGGACATACAAATTACGGTCTCTTGTAGGGACCGAAACCACGAGCTTTGGGTTAGAAGTCCAACGCGCTTCCTTCTGCGCCAAAGAGACTGCTTTGTCTGCAGTTAATGATCAAAATTCTACTGTATTCTAAATGTACACGTGAAAAGTAAAAAGTGCAATTACTTGAGATGTGGTACATTTAGTTCCAAATAGTGAATTCATCAGAGACCAGGTATCAGGACAGACATTATACATTCCTCTTAAATGTAAGATATTAGATTCATATTTATTATTATTATTATTATTATTATTATTATTATTATTATTATTATTACTATTTTATTGTTGTTGTTATTCTTGGTATGGTTATCATCGTATATCCGTGGACAGGATTGTGTCTCTTATGCGGATCACTATTGTACGTGCTTTTTTGTAGATGGCAACAATAGATACACTTCCAAATTGAGGTCTCGCAGGGCAGGCGTCAAAGCCTTGCGGTGGTTGGGAAGGTTGGAAGGGACAGGCAAGGAATAGGGAAGGAAGCGGCGGTGGCCTTAAGTACCATCCCGGCGTTTGCCAGGAGGAGAAGTGGGAAACCACTAAAATCACTTCCAGGATGGCTGAGGTGTGACTCGAACCCACCTCTACTCATTTGACCCCACGAGGTTGAGTGGATCCCGTTGCAACCTACGAAATACTTACAAATTTCGTGGTAGAGCCGGAATTTGAACACGGTCCGCTTAGATACAACCCGCGTATAATCCTTCTTCACTTCATGGATATTATTTTCGTAAATACCGAGATCGATAGCTGCATTCGCTTAAGTGCGGTCAGTATCCAGTACCAGTAATCGGGTGACAGTGGGTACGAACCCCACTGTCGGCAGACCTGGAGATGGTTTTCCGTGGTTTCCCGTTTTCACACCAGGCAAGTGCTGGGTCTGTACCTTTATTAAGACCAGGGTCGCTTCCTTCCCATTCGTAGGCCTTTCCTCTCACATCGTCGCCATATGACATCTGTGTCGTATCGAAATAAAGCATAATTATAGCAACAAAAAAAAGTTCGTAAATTACAAAAGGAATCAGGGTCCTCACTACACTGACCACTGAACATAGTGAGCGTAGTCCCTTTGGCGCAGAGGAAAGCGCGTTGGACTTCTAATCCAAAGGTCGTGGGTTCGATCCCCACAAGGGACGGTAATTTTAAGGAAGAAGAGCACATAAATACCTTCTATAGTTTAAGAGTAAAGCCATGTAAACTCGTTCCGCTTCCACGTGATCCAAGTTTACAATTTTAAACGGCCACGTTGGAATACCTTACTCGAATATGGAACAACTGCAAATAATTTGAAATGTCCGTGAATTGTGTAGGCCCTTGGATTATTAAAAAAGGAGAAATCGCAAAATGACGTCCTTCATTCTATTTTGACGGAGTCTTTGTTTGACGTATATATATCGTATATATGTTGCCGATGTTTGAATACGATCGTAACTGCTGGAGAGACTCAAAAGTGACACCACGTTATTCGATATATCAGCAACTTGCACATAATGTACATGAAGAACGTAATTTTAGTTCAATAGACTGTGGAAGCTTTAACTCAAATGGTATGTTACTTTGTATGGTCCTACAAATGAATGGAGAACGTGGTCTGACATCTAATCACAGTAACAAGTACACCGCTTAGACGGTTCCTGTATTACATTTATTATTATTTTATCCGTATACACTCCAGGGTCGGGTTTCCCCGGATTCAGCGAGGGATCGCACCGCTACCCCCTCAGGGCAGTGTCCTGCTATGCTGAACAAGACCTTATGGGGGATTGGAAGTATGGAATGGATAGACAAAGAATAGGGAAGGAAGCTTTCTTCTTTTTGGAACTTGCCTTTCATCGCGCCGACACAGATAGGTTTTATGGTAACGATGGGATAGGAAAGGGCTAGGAGTGGATAGGAAGCGGCCGTGGCTTTAATTAAGACACAGCCCCAGCATTTGCCTGGTGTTAAAATGGCAAACGATGGGAAACTATCTTCATGGCTGCCGACAGTGTAATCCGAACCTTCTATCTCCCGGATGCAAGCTCACAACTGCGCGCCCTTAACCGCACGGCCAACTCGCCTGGTAGGGAATGAGGCAGTCGTGCCCTTAAGTTAAGAATCATCTCGGGATTTGCGTGGAGGAGAAGTGGGAAAGCACGGAAACTCACTTCGAGGATGGCTGAGGTGGGATTCGAAGACCCTCTTTTCAGTTGACTTCCCGAGGCTGAGGAGCCCCTGTTCCAGCCCTCGTACCACTTTTCAGATTTTTTGGCAGAGCCGGGAAACGAAGCCAGCCTCTGGGGGGTGGCAGCTAAACACACTAACCAATACACCAAAAAGGCGCTTGATAATAATAATAATAATAATAATAATAATAATAATAATAATAATAATAATAATAATAATAATATTGTCCTCCTCTGTGGTGTAGTGATTAGCTGTCACACCCGGGGGCCACGATTCGATTCCCGGCTCTGCTACCAAATTTTAAAAGTGGTATGAGGCCTGGAACGTGGTCCGCTCAGCCTCGGGGTGTCAACTGATTAGAGGCTGGTTCGATTCCCTTCTCAGTCAACATCGAACTGGTTCTCCATTTGTTCTCCTGACAAGTGCCGGGATGGTACCTGAGGCTGCGGCCGCTTCCTTCCCTGTTTCTTGTGTACCCTCTCCACCATTTCATACCCTTTCAAGGCCCCTGTTCCTCATAGCAGGTGAGGCAGTCTGGGCGAGGTATTGGTCCTTCTCTCCGGTTGTATCACCAGACCCAAAGTCTCACGCCCTAGGACACTGCCCTTGAGGCAATAGAGGTGGAGTCTCACACTGACGAGGGAACGGTACGAAGTCGGACGGCGAATTTCGATTCGATTTTTACATACTCGCGAAGTCCTTTCTAAGCTGAAACAGGTAGTGGAAGTGTAATTTTTCGCTGGTTTTTTTAAGGGGGCATTTGGGGGCTCAAAGTTGGCGGTGCGCGCCCTCAATTGTACAGTACATGCTGGTACATGTCAGCGCTCACGGCCAGCGACTGCCCTGCCTCGCCTTCCCTCTCCAGTCCTTCGGTTCTCCTCTGTCCACTGTCGTGACCTACCTGTCCTGAGAGACGATCTCGTAGGTTGGTCACCAGGCCGTTGGATGTTGAAGTATTACCTGACCTGCCGAGCGGAATGTAGGGAGGTAATTGTAGGTATGACTCGTCCCGCAACTCCCGAAATAAAAGATGAAATTAATTCTCTGTCCCTTATTACTGAGGACAACTAAAACTACTATGTACAGTGTATTTACAAGTCTGAATGTAATGATCTATAGAGAGAGCGAGCTTGTTCCACGCACCTACTGTTCTACTACGCGTCTATCTTAATCTTGCCCTACGGCACTTGGGCTATGCCCGAACAGAATCTCGTTCTGACAAGTACGAACTACTAGCTGGAAGAAGGCCCCGCGCCATCTTGGCCAGGGGTTATATCTCCGCTCCTGAACTCAAAGTTCTATCCCTACCTCCTTGGGTCTTACGGGCATTGCTAAACTGATCATCCAGTCACTAGCGCCCTCAAGTGGCTATTCTCAATAGTCGTTACAGTAAGTGCTGCTACCTAGGCACTACTGTCTTCTGTTTTACTTTTGTCCTCATCTTTCCTTGTTTCCCTAGTGCATCTGTACTGACCCTGAATGGCCTTGCACTGGGCTTTGTTTCTTTGTCGGTTTCGGCGGCCGCCTGGCTCGCCGACATACTACCTCTGTTTGTCGATACACAGTAAATAACTTGTTGTGATCAACAAGTCCCCGCTCTTAGTCAACACTTGTGTAAGCGCACTTCGCAAGCTCTCTCCACTACATGTAACTTCTTGAAATATTTCCCTTTTCTTACAGTAACTAAATCTGACTATAATTATTAATCAATTACCTTAATGCTACAAGGTGTCTCCTGTCTTTGATAATCATTCTAACACTAATTAATCTCCTCTGACACCTTGAGCTCTAGACTCGGCTGCGAATCCCGGCTGCCTTCCACCTGGCAGTCCGCCGGTTCGAGTCCGTTGGAGGTCGGTACACGACATCTCCCCCCTTAGGGAAGAAATGGATGCAACCATACGTTGCGTCCATTTCTGTCCTACACTATTTATACTCTGATGTTGCCGGTACGTAAGGATCGGCGACCCTATGGTGAAGGGGAAGGTTGTTCTCTACTCTGATTATCACTTGCATCCATTTCTATTGCTTCTATAGATCTCACAGGCGTACTAGGGCGTCCCCCAGCAGGCCTGGAGTGTAATTCCATGATCTCCGCAGACATCTCCGGGCGTCCCCGGATCCGCCTGGGACGTTGGAATATAGTTAAATCCTCATCTGAAGTCTTAACCTTATCTCCCTTCGTGATTACCGTTTGTTTTATACATATATTAGGGCAATGAGCCCGTGCATCATCAAACCATCTCTTTGCTGGAAATCCTAGTTTTGGACAGCAACAATTACAACAATAACAAATTAAAATTAAACTTGTGATACCAACAACTATCCACACAATATATCTGTACACATTAATATGTTGATAGACCATTTGTCTTTGCAATTCTTCTTCTTTTTGTCTCACCATATCTTCCACTTCTTTTGTCTTATGGGTAGCCCATTGTAAATCGTTAATGTGATTTAGTAAATTGTTTAATGACAACTTATTCATTTCGGGTATCTGTTCTAACTTGATTTCACTACCTATCTGTTCACAACAGTCATAATCAAGTGTGACTTCTGGTACAAAGTCTTTACTTTGTGTAGTGTTCACTTCACCTACACCTTGTATTTTATTATGTGGCCCATACACTGTGCAACCTGCACTTAAAACAAGAATACCAGTGCCTGTTAACCTGATATCACTGGTGGTATCCTTACACATACATGTTACTTTAACTTCTTCTGGGGATACGTATATATATCTGTTAGCTCTGATAGGTATCCACATGAGCTGTTGAACGGGAAGTATTCTTTTATCACAATAATCTGGAATCTGACTAATTCCTAAGATAAGCTGGACTGCACAACTCTTTTGAGTGTACACTGTATTAATAGGGAATTTAACATGACATAGTTTCCAACTGGGTGTTACTACCTTACATTGATTTACCTGATCTTTATCTAACTGAACATAAGTTTGTTTCTCTTTGTCCATAAGGATGCAGTCCTTGGTCTCTTGAAGATAAACAAAATGGTGTGGATTACTCTTCATATACGTGGGGAATGGAATCATGTGAAACATTGTATAAGTTACCCTATCTGTAAGGGGTGTCTTGATGACGTACACTAGATAATTTTTGTTGGCGAACACTTCCACTGTGGCTACTTTGTAAATCAAGTAGCCGTAAGCTGATTTTAAGTCAAATGGCAAGGACAATCCTTTAGGGAAATCTCCCTGAGCTTTCTTATAACCTTTAATAATATCATCTGGTGAAATTATTTGCACCTGAATGACTCCTACCTGAGCATTCATTATACCTGATAATACAACACTGTAATGCTCATACAGTTGTATGAGAAGGCCTTCAATCTCAATTAAATGCCTATTCACTGAGTTTTCTAATTCTACTTGCTTAAGTGCTTCTGTAATCTGAAGCGTGCTATTGGCAAGATATGATCTAATTTCTGCAATGTTTTGAGTTAATCTCTGCTCATTGGCTGTGACATCGTAAATGGTGCTGTTCATAGATTGCAATGTTGATTTTACTACTATCATCTGGTCTTTTGCAATTTTCATAATTGAAAGCTGTTCCTGCTCTAACTCACTAATTTTTGACTCATATTTATCGGCATCCTCTTGACTTAATGTTCCAAATAATGCCTTTGCGATGGAACCTACTGCATTAATTAGGCCTCGTTTTCGCCTAGTGTTATCCGTTTCCCCTATTGGTTTAGTAATCCTCGTAATTAATTCCTTCGATTCCTTAATTCTATCTAATTGTGCACTTAGCATTTTAACATCCTGTTGACATGTTAGGTTAGTACTTCTTTCTAACTGTGTACATATTAATTGAGTCCAGTGTATGTGTCTCTTGACATTTGAAAATACATCACTTAACTTATTTAGGTTTACATAGGTAACTAGTGTCCATTCCGTATGGTATAACTGTATCTCACCCTGATTGTCGAAGTATGCCCCTGGAGTACTCTCATATGGTGTCACCTTGACATCCATTACTTCTCCGGCTATTCTGTAGCGGTGTGACGTCACGACTATCACTGCTACTACGATGGACAACAATTCTAGCATTCGCGCCATATCTGCTGTCTACCTGCAAGGTAAAGACAGGATGTGTGTTACCATTCGCTTCCCAGTTCTCGTTTCTACAAGTACAATTTCAAACGATTCTTATGTACCTTAACCCTTTTCCCTTCTTATTCATCTGTAGGGTGCAGTTCACCCCTGAAACATCTACTATTTCGTACGGACCTTCGAATGGTGGGCTTAGCTTTCTGGATTTTCCTCTTCGCAATGCGTCATTGCGTAAGAGAACCTTATCACCTACCTGAAAGGTGACCTCATTTTGCTTTTTGTCATAATGCTCTTTCTCTAATTCCTTTCGCTCTATTAAGGTCTTTCTGGCGGTCTCGTGATTTCGCCTAAGCTGTGCCGTCAGTTCCTCCACCACGTTCTGGTATTCATTGTAATTCATTTCAGGTGGCTTTTGCAGCACACCTGGGATATTTGCCTTCCTTCCAAAAATTAATTCGTAGGGTGTGAACCCTGTACTTGTGCTCTTTGTGGTATTATACACAAAGCTAGCTGTAGGCAAATATTTGTCCCAGTCATTCTGCTCCCCTGAGCAGACATAATGCCTTAGGTACTCCGTGAGCACTTTATGGGATCTTTCTATGCTACCGTTCGATTGTGGCCTGAAGGCCGTAGTGTGTGTTTTACGAATGCGCAGCGTTTTACACAGCGTCTTAAACACATCACTCATGAAATTACTACCCTGGTCAGTGAGAATCTGCTCTGGTATCCCGTAGATACTTATTACGTTATTGATTAGCGTCCGTGCCACGGTTTCTGCCTCCTGATTAGGCATGGCACTCGCTACTAGGTACTTAGACAGCTGATCTTGGCATGTCAGTATGTACCTGTTTCCTGCCTCTGTCAACGGAAGAGGTCCAACTACGTCTAGGGATATTTTCTCAAAGACTGTGTTCGGGGTATCCGTAATTCTCATGGGAGCCCTGACGTATGGTCTGGTCCCTTTATTCTTTTGGCAGGAGGGACATGTGCGTACATAGCGCTCAATGTCCCCTTTCATGCCCTTCCACTGAATTCGTTCACGTACCCTGGCGTACGTGCGCGCTATTCCTTGGTGGCCTCCCACCAAAGAATCATGACATTCTTTCAAAATGGCTAGCTTTTCAGCTTCGCCTAGTTCGTTCTCTTCCTCAGATAAGCTACCTTCGGGCGAAATCTCCTCTGCGTTAGCGTCCTCGGAAACCTCGCTACCGTCCGCTTCAACTCCCTCTGCCGTAGCGTCCTCGGGTTTTGAAGACAGTACCTCCTCTCTATTCTCGTCTGAGGCCTGAGTTTCTACCGCTGTCTCTGAGTGAGACCTGTGCTGAGCCGAGTTAACTACTCGCGCTTGGCACTTGGGTTCAGTGGGATTCCTACTCAGGGCATCTGCATTGCAGTTCTGTTTGCCCTGCTTATATACGACGTCGAAGTCGTATTCCGCCAGCTTCAGCCTGAACTTTAGCAGGCGTGAAGACGGATCTTGCACGTTGAAGACCCACTTCAACGGCTTATGGTCTGTCACAACAGTGAATTTTCTACCAAACAAATATGGTCTGAAATACTTTACTGCCCACACTATTGCCAACAATTCTTTCTCAGTTACGCTATAATTCATTTCTGCTTTATTAAGCGTTCTACTTGCATAGGCAATTGGAAGGTCTTTTCCGATAGGTTCTTGTGACAATACTGCCCCAACCGCTTCGTTGCTCGCATCAGTGGTAACAACGAATGGTTTTTCAAAATTCGGATACTGCAATATAGGTTCCTCAATTAGCTTTTGCTTTAGTATCTGGAACGCTTGTTCCTGATCGTCTCCCCATACAAAGGGAACGTCCTTCTTCACTAACTGATACAGCGGTTTCGCGATTTTGCTGTAGTTAGGTATGAACTTCCTATAGTACCCACTCAGTCCGCAGAACTGCTTGATCTGGCGGCTAGTGGTCGGCCTCGGAAAGTCCTTAACGGCCTGTACCTTACGTGGGTCTGGTAAGACACCTTCGTCAGTAATTACATGTCCTAGGAACGCTACTTCGGTTCTTAGGAATTCACACTTATCTGGCTGGAGTTTCAGCGTGTTCTCTCTCAGCCTTTGAAATACGTCTCTTAGCTTCGCATTGTGCTCCTGGATTGAACTCCCGTACACAATGACGTCATCCAGGTAACACAGACATTTTATACCCGTTAGCCCTGTGAGCACATTGTTCATCAGCCTCGTAAACGTGGCTGGCGCGGCCATCAAACCCATGGGCATTTTCCTAAATTCGTACTTGCGTCCTAGCGCAGAGAATGCTGTCTTTGGCCTGTCTTCAGGCTTCAACAACACTTGGTGATAGCCACTCGCGAGATCTAAGGTCGAAAAATATCTCGCCTTGCCAAGGGCGTCTAACAGTTCTGAAATTAATGGCAGGGGATAACTGGTTCCTATCGTTATCTCGTTCAATTTTCGAAGGTCGATCACGACCCTCCATTTTTGTTTCCCTGAGGCGTCTAACTTCTTCGGAATTAAAAGTAATGGCGCATTCCAGGCTGATGTGCTAGGTGTGATAATTTCATCACTCAGCATCTTATCTATCTGAGCTTGTATTTCCCCTTTCTGTGCTTCGGGAAGTCTATACGGTCGTACATTAATTGGAGGTTGATCTTGGGGTGTAGGGATCTCATGCTGTAGTACATCAGTGTGAGTTAGTTTGTCTCCCTCAAGATGGAAGATATCATTGTACTCAGCACAGATGGCGTATATCCCTTCCTTATCTACCTGCGTGAGGTGATCAACTCGCAAACAGTCTATCACCCGCTGTGATCGGGGCTTCTGAGTGGCCGGTTCTCCGTTTGCCACTCTACTGTTCTGCTCTACCTTTTGCACTTGTGCCAGGCAGGTTTTATCTACCTCCTGTATGTGCACTCGTGGACTGTGTAAAGTCACCGCCTTTTCAGTGGTATTCATCATGCTAACCACTGCTTCATGGTGCTCTGATTTGGTTAGGCACCCTGCGAGGTACACCCCTGGTATCACCTCTTCCTTCTCAATAATTCCTAAGGGTAGATTCCGATCTACTTCTATAACAACGACCTTCTGGGTCCTTGGTTCGAGACGGATCACCTTCGTCTCTCGTGCCCCCATAGGGTATTGTCGCCCTCTTATGGTGACATGACCTTCCCTATAGTCAATCACGCTATCTGTCAGGAGGTCTCGCCCAACTATACCATCCTGTGTTAATTGGAAGTCACTCCCTACCACATGAAATGTGTGACTTGTGTTTCCAATGGCAAAACGTACAGTACCCTGGGTGTAAATTATTCCCTTACTTACACCCGCTAATTCAATTGATTTACTCCCGTCAATCAGGCATTCCTTGGGTACCGATTGCCTCTTAACTAGGCTGACATCGGACCCAGTATCTATCAAAAATCTCAACGGTCTTCCTTGGTTTGCGACCTGGATCAGCACCGTGCCTTCTATGTCAGAATTCTTGGGACCTTCTGGTGTGCGGGCCTCCGTAACTGTCCCCTTGCTACGGGCCCGTTCTAGTTTGCCGCCTGAGCCGCGGAGGCTTTCGTGGCTTGCGTACTGCCGCCCTTCTTTTTGAACCAACAGTCTTGGGTTCGGTGTGACCATCTATCACAATGTTCGCATTGGGCTCGGTATCTTACGGCTTTGCCCCTTATGCGACCACCCTGAGCTTGGCCTTTCATGGCCCTACTGCCTGTGGACTCGCCTTGGGCTTTTCGACAGTTTCTCTGAATGTGGCCCTGTTGGCCACACGCATAGCATCTACGGCTATCCGTTCGCATCACCGGAGTGTGTGCACCTTGTGTGCGTGCACCTTGAGTGTGTGCACCTTGTGTGCGTACACCTTGTCGACAATTCACCTGTATGTGCCCTTTTTGGCCGCAACGATAACAAGTTCTGTTTTCACCTGTCACTGTGTTTGGTTGTGTGCGTACTATGTGCACTGTTTCTCGTACCTCTTTTTCCTTGTCCCTCTGTTTCTTTCTACAGTCACGTTCAATGTGCCCTGTCTTCCCACAATAGCGGCAGTTTAATTTACTGAAGGTGCCCCCTGTAGCTGTATTGGAACTAGCGGTCTGTGTGGTGTGAGCCCCCTGCGTTCCTGTGTTCTTACAGTTCCTTGCTATGTGGCCTTCCTTGCTACAATTGTAACAGACCACCCTAACACTAGCATGTGTTGGCTTAGTATGCCACTTTGGTGCTGCACTGCATCCTGTTCTGGTTTGCGCTTGCTAAACCCTGAGCTACGTTTGTGTTGTAGGCCCTCTCGTGCCTTCTTTGACATTATTACGGTTTCTTCCTGTTGTGCAAGTGCAACTGCCTTTTCGAAAGTAATGCCCTTTTCTGACTGAACCTTAGCTTGTATTCGAGGATTGGCTAACCCTTGTATGAAACTAGCAACACATATTTTTCTCGTTATTTTCAACTGCGCGTCACGATCCTCCTCTAATTCATCCTCAAGTATTGCCTCTCTAAAAGAAGCTGACAATGTTTCTATTTTGTGTGCCCAAAGTGCGACTGATTCTCGCGGGTCCTGCGCTGTTTGGAACATTTGACAAATGTACAAATCTAACGTGCCTTGCTGGCCATAATATTCTATCAATACCCGCTTGGCTTTCTCCCAATTATGTATATCACGTCTGTACAACAACTTATCTCGGGCTCTGCCCGTAACCTTAGTTAAAATATACTTGAAAAACAACTCTTGATCCTCATCCTTAATCATACGAACAGCAGCATCTACGTTAGCTATGAACTCATGCAATCTATCTGGTTGACTGCCATCAAACTCTCGTCCAATGAGACGATGTCCTTCTACTACTGTAACAAAAGGCCCACTCATACTTACTGATTCCACCTCGTCAAGCATCTCAGTGCCTTGGTCTGCTGGTACTGAACTATTCTGTCGTGCCATTTGAAATAAATATTCAGCTTACCTTAATCTTCAATGGTGCTTCACTGCTGGGCTGGATGAGTAGTCGGCTGTAGTGCTGCGGCTCCACCGGATGGCGTTGTTTGCTACTGGACTGCTACCCCTCTGCTGGGCTGGCTTAGTAGGCTGCGGTAGTGATGCTCCTCTTCTGCGATGCGCGGCACACGAACGAAACTACGCGGTAGCGCGGTTCGGACAATCTTCTGCGAAGTCGCGATTTTCTCACACGGAAATCTTCTGCGAAGTCGCGGTTCTCTTACGGACAATCTTCTACGAAGTCGCGATTCTCTCACGTTATTTCGGTGAGTTGACACTGTTCGAGGATCGAACTCGGGACCCTGAACTACCTGACACCAAATTTTTATACGTGCCTGTCGTGACCTACCTGTCCTGAGAGACGATCTCGTAGGTTGGTCACCAGGCCGTTGGATGTTGAAGTATTACCTGACCTGCCGAGCGGAATGTAGGGAGGAAATTGTAGGTATGACTCGTCCCGCAACTCCCGAAATAAAAGATGAAATTACTTCTCTGTCCCTTATTACTGAGGACAACTAAAACTACTATGTACAGTATATTTACAAGTCTGAATGTAATGATCTATAGAGAGAGCGAGCTTGTTCCACGCACCTACTGTTCTACTACGCGTCTATCTTAATCTTGCCCTACGGCACTTGGGCTATGCCCGAACAGAACCTCGTCCTGACAAGTACGAACTACTAGCTGGAAGAAGGCCCCGCGCCATCTTGGCCAGGGGTTATATCTCCGCTCCTGAACTCAAAGTTCTATCCCTACCTCCTTGGGTCTTACGGGCATTGCTAAACTGATCATCCAGTCACTAGCGCCCTCAAGTGGCTATTCTCAATAGTCGTTACAGTAAGTGCTGCTACCTAGGCACTACTGTCTTCTGTTTTACTTTTGTCCTCATCTTTCCTTGTTTCCCTAGTGCATCTGTACTGACCCTGAATGGCCTTGCACTGGGCTTTGTTTCTTTGTCGGTTTCGGCGGCCGCCTGGCTCGCCGACATACTACCTCTGTTTGTCGATACACAGTAAATAACTTGTTGTGATCAACAAGTCCCCGCTCTTAGTCAACACTTGTGTAAGCGCACTTCGCAAGCTCTCTCCACTACATGTAACTTCTTGAAATATTTCCCTTTTCTTACAGTAACTAAATCTGACTATAATTATTAATCAATTACCTTAATGCTACAAGGTGTCTCCTGTCTTTGATAATCATTCTAACACTAATTAATCTCCTCTGACACCTTGAGCTCTAGACTCGGCTGCGAATCCCGGCTGCCTTCCACCTGGCAGTCCGCCGGTTCGAGTCCGTGGGAGGTCGGTACACGACACCACCACCACATACGGCTGCCAACAGTTGTGTATATGAGACGGCGAGTCCTATTCTATTCGGTCAAGTTCTCCATGACTGATGGCTATTCTACATACAGGAGATCGCATTGGCACGTTGTTATGGCCGCTTGCAACATTATTGCAGCTCTTGTTAATGCCTACGGTGTTAATTTTCAGGAAGCTACAGAGCTTTCTGATAGAGAGAAAACCATGTATATACAAATAAAGACAATGTTTGATGCAATTTTGGAGGAAAAATGTGATTTTATTCAGGGGGAAGAAGCCGTTTTCGTTGATTCAGAAGACGAAGATGGCGTTGAGAATGGGACAACAACACCGAAGAAACGCAAACACGGAGATAAGTTTGACGAAGATGACAAGTCCTGTGATGGCCGAGGAAGACCCTGTAAGTCAGTGGAAGATTATGATTCCGATTCATTGTTGGACATGTATCAAAAAATAAAGGAACAAGGATCTATGTACGTCGTACGGAAGTATAAGAAAACTCGGCGACAAATTTATGGAATCGTCAACCACGTTGAACACAATGGAGAAATTAGGAAATGTGCGATGGTTCGAGCTTATGTGAAAGAAGAGTTCACCAAGGCAAGGATGCGTTATTTATATGTCACAAAATCGGACATTGAGCGTTGGATTGGTGAGGGTAGAGAGTTCTATTGCCCCAAACACTCTCTCCAAAGCGATTTGAAAATTCGGTTCCGAAAAGTAACCAAACTAGTCAGAACAACGTTTAAAACAGACGAAGAAGTACCCCGTATGACACAAAGTGGCTAAAAAGTTTCTAACATTCATTAATGAATTGCAAGAAAAGAAAGAGATCCCGGATGCCAATATCTGGAATTCGGAACAGTCCCGATTTGAGTACGAAATGGCAACACAGAGAAGTTATGATTTTCGTGGTGTTAAAGACGTTCTTGTTACGCTTGTTTGCCGAAATAGTTTTACGCACATCCACACAGTGCAATATCACATTTCTAAAGCCGGAGAAATGGGACATTTGTTCTTGATCGACCTAGAGTACAAGAAAGTATCAAAGCCTACATGGATGCCTGAAATATGTCGTAATTGATTATTCATCTTCCGGGAAAATGGGGAAAGGGCATGTACGTGACTGGTTTCAAAACGTTTTCCATCCGCAATTACAGGAAGACGGAAGAAATCTTCTTCTCATAGATTCATTCAATGGCCAGGGCAAAAATGCACAACTTGAATCCCTGACGAACAGACATGTACAAATTGAATACATACCGAAAGGAACCACCGTACCGGTACGTATCTTTGCCAGCCGTGTGATCTGGGACTCTTCCGCCAAATAAAATGTTTAGTCCGTCGAATGGACAACATTTGCTGGGTAAGGAATTTATACGGCCAGTCAAAATTAAAACCCAAAAACAGACCTTTCATTATAACTTGTCAAATACTAGCGCATAACCAATTACAAGCTGATTGTTTTGTACCAATGCTGAAATATGCTTGGAAAGCAGGTGGTTATTCCATTAATGACAATATACCACAATTTCATACTGTCTCGCAAATGAATTTTCATGATTTGACTGATACAAAGTGTGCTGGAAATGGTTGTACCAATTTTTCGTTTATAAGGTGCGCACATTGTTGTCTTGTGTTTTGTTATTCACATTTTGTGTTAGATTTTCACTATCAGCCATGAACAATGGACCAATGCCAGACTGTGTTAGAATAAAGTCATTTCTTGAACACTTTGAATGTCATGATGATGCAGATAATATTTGATTATGTATTATTTGTATGTTAAGTAGTGATTTGTAAACAATTTTTATTGTTTGTTTATTTTATTGATTTATTTATTTATTTAATACATGTGCCACCAACAGAGACACGCTCCAATTATAGGTGGCTTATACAAATTATTTGAACAAATAACATAGAAATACCAAAAAGAAAATGTGAAAACGCTATGTACATGAGATGATAATGCTCTGTATGAAATGGATGAAACAATATATCGTATACAGAAGCCTGTTAATAAATCAAACAAAAAATTGTAACAAAATCATGTAAATATTATACATATAAACAAATCACTTCGACGAGAAAAATTCTTTTAATATATTTACATATGTGTCATATTCATAAGCAAAGTCAAGATCTATATGATACTTATTAACTAAGTTATTGCATGTTTCACACATATTGATAAACGGAGAGTTCTTAAAAAATACAGTTTTGGAGACTGGAGTAATAAACAATTGCCGAAATCTTAAATTTCCTTTTCTAACATTAAAACATAACTCGTGAAGCGAACTATTATCGTCAATTAATGCATTAACCATCTTATAGAGATAAATTTGTTGGGCTATTACACGCCTACTGGCTAGCGATACATATTTAAATTCATTCAACAAAAATTCATATGAAACATAATTTCTAAAGGGGAATATCTTATATTTTTTATAATAAATATATCTTAAAAAGCGTTTCTGCACTCTTTCAATTTGATTTTGGTAAGATTTATAACATGGAGACCAAATTATACATGAATACTCAAGTTTTGATCGGACAATACTATTGAATAATAAGGTGAGTGCATACGTGTTAGAAAAATCTCTTGAATTTCTAATTATAAAACCCAATTTCTTATAGGAATCATTAACCATTGTATTAATATGCTCCTTGAAAGATAAATTTCTTGTAACAATTACCCCTAAGTCATTAACAGAGTGGAAAACTTTGAGTTCTTCATTATTAATTTTATATTTATAATTCAATGTATTTTTCTTTTTTGAAATCTGAAGGAAACAGCATTTATTTATATTAAGTTGCAAACAGTTTTCAATACTCCATGCGTATAAGTAATCCAAATCATATTGTAATTTCAACATATCATCAACATTTTTTATCTCTTTATAGAGTTTGACATCATCAGCATATAATAAACACTGAGAAAACCTAATTCTAGTGGGCAAATCATTAATATATAAAATAAATTCCATATAAATTCCATAATGAATTCATCTTTGTAAATAAAATGTCAGTCTTCACCCGCAATCCCCTGTACATAACTGTAGGCAGCCCTATGTGGTGGGGGAGAGAGGAGAACCGAAGGAGTGGAGAGGGAAGGCGAGGCAAGACAGCCGCTGGCTGTGAGCGCTGACGTGTGCCGGCATGTACTGTACAATTCATTGCGCGCACCGCCAACTTTGAGCTACCAAATGGCCCCTTAAAAACGACCAGCGAAAAATTAGACTTCCACTACCTGTTTCAGCTTAAAAAGACCTATACGAATATGTAAAAATCAAATCGAAATTCGCCGTCCGACTTCGTACCGCTCCCTCGTGAGTCCGAGGGAAAATCCGACCCTTGAAGGTAAACAGATTAAGAAAGGAAGAAAACAATGTCATGAGAGGAACGAATTTGACTAGAGAAATAAAATATTCCCTGTCATTCCAACTCACAGGATTTGGTAAGTTTTTAAATCTACTCACAATCAGTTGTTCTTATCGGGGTATTGTTCTTCAAGTTTGCTTTTATCGTTTGACCTAGACTTCTCTTGCTACATGCTGGCGAAGTCCGTTGTCCCTTTAGCGCAGAGGAGAGCGCGTTGGACTTCTAATCCAAAGGTCGTGGGTTCGATTCCCACAAGGGACGAGTAATTTTGACAGACAAGTAACTTGACTGGCAGAGTACAGAGAACGAGATTATTGAGTTCAAGGCAAATCCATAAACGGATCGGGGTAAAATAAAGCATACGACAGCACCGCAATACAAGCTGGGGGCTGATCTTACAGCTCAATGTAAAGTGAGAAATCGGCCTTTTTGCTATTTTATTTCATACATATGGCTTGGTACTTAATAATCGACAGTATCATGCACTTACAGGGAGAACATCACATTTATTCGGGTTCGGGTCATTTCTGAGGACAAGTCATTACCCCCAATATAACCTTGCCAAACTATCGCGACCATGTATTTAGCCATTTGCTAGAAAAATAACGTTATAATATTTGATACAGGTCTTGTCTACTATAACGATACCGTTTTCTTGGCGTTGATGACTTGTATGTTAGGTCCCTTTAAACCAAAAGCATAATCATCGAGCCGTTTTCGTATAGGCCGTATAGTCCAGTTGGCAACGATGAAAAAATGAAAACTTACAACGTGTTTTCCAGTTTTGACCGGGTCAGGGATGTAATGAATGAATCAGATATAGGCTGTTATTACGATGGGGTCGCCACTACCCAAAGTGATTTATGTTAATGAGTGATAGATGCTATGAAATGATAATGGAGAGTGTTGCCGGAATGAAAGATGACAGGGAAAACCGGAGTACCCGGTGAAAAGCCTGTCCCACCTCCGCTTTGACCAGCACAAATCTCACATGGAGTGACCGGAATTTGAACCACGGTATCCAGCGGTGAGAGGCCGACGCGCTGCCGTCTGAGCCACGGAGGCTCCTGGCAACGATACGGATATGAAAACAGAAGGTTTCATGCATAATTCAGACCGCTTGCAATTCTATCCAGTGTTGTTTGGATTTTTATGTATTTGAATGTTTAGTTATTCACTTTCCTTTTAAAACGTTTTTCATTAATATGTAGATAATATATTTCTACCTTCCTCTTTAGTTTCCTATACCCTCCGAGGTCGGATTTTCCCTCGAACTCAGCGAGGGAACCAACTTCTACCGTCTTAAGTGGAGTGTCCTGGAGCGCGGGGCTTTGGTTCGGGGGGTTAAAAGTGGGAAGGAGGACTAGTACAGTGCAAAGGCGGCTCACTTGCTATACTGGAGAGGGGCCTTGTAGGGGGATTGGAAGTTTGGAAGAGACATGCAAGGAATAGGGAAGGAAGCGGGGGTTGCCTTAAGTACCATCCCGGCATTTGCCTGGAGGAGAAGTGGGAATCCACGGATAACCACTTCCAGGATGGCTGACGTGTGACTCGAACCCACCTCTACTCAGTTGACCCCACGAGGCTGAGGGAATCCCATTCCAACCCACGAACCACTTTTCAAATTTCGTTGTAGGGCCGGGATTTGAAACAGGGCCGCTTAGATACAACCCGCGTGTAATCCTTCTTCACCTCGTGGGTATTATTTTCGAAAATACCGAGCTCGATAGCTGCATTCGCTTAAGTGCGGTCAGTATCCAGTATTCGGGAGATAGTGGGTTCGAACCCCAGTATCGGCAGACCTGGAGATGGTTTTCCGTGGTTTCCCATCTTCACACCAGGCAAGTGCTGGGTTTGTACCTTAATTAAGACCACGGCCGCTGCGTTCCCATTCCTAGACCTTTCCTCTCACATCGTCGCCATAAGACATATCTGTGTCGGTGCGAAATAAAGCATTATTATAGCAACAAAAAAAAACGTTCGAAAATTACAAAAAGAAACAGGGTCCTTGCTACACTGATTACAGAACATCGTGAGCGTAGTCCCTTTGGCGCAGAGGAAAGCGCGTTGGACTTCTCATCCAAAGGTCGTGGGTTCGATCCCCACAAGGGACGGTAATTTTAAGCAAGAAGAGCTATAAATGACTTCTATAGTGTAAGAGTAAAGTCATGGAAACTCGTTCCGCTTCCACGTGATCCAGGTTTACAATTTTAAACGGCCACGTTAGAATACCTCACTCGAATATGGAACAATTGCAAATAATTTGAAATGTCCGTGACTTGTGTAGGCACTTGGATTATGAAAAAAGGAGAAATCGCAAAATGACGTCCTTCATTCTGTTTTGACACAGTCTTTGTTTGACGTATATATACTGTATGTTGCCGATGTTTTGAATACTATCGTAACTGCTGGAGAGACTCAAAAATGACACTACGTTATTCGATATATCAGCAACTTGCACATAATGTACATGAAGTTCAATAGACTGGAAGCTTTAACTCAAATGGTATGTTAGTTTGTATAGTCCTACTAATGAATGGAGAGCGGGGTCTGGCATCTAATCACAGTAACCAGTACACCGCTTAGACGGTTCCTGTAATACTTTTATTATTATTTTATCCGTATACACTCCAGGGTCGGGTTTCCCCGGACTCAGCGAGGGATCACACCTCTAACCCCTCAGGGCCAGTGTCCTGCTATGCTGAACAAGACCTTATGGGGGATGGGAAGAATGGAATGGATAGACAAGGAAGAGGGAAGGAAGCTTTTTTCCTTTTGGAACTTGCCTTTCGTCGCACCGACACAGATAGGTTTTATGGTGACGATGAGATAGGAAAGGGCTAGGAGTGGAAAGGAAGCGGTCGTTGCTTTCAATAAGACACAGCCCCAGCATTTGCCTGGTGTGAAAATGGGAAACCAAGGGAAACTATCATCAGGGCTGCCGACAGTGTGATTCGAACCCACTTTCTCCCGGATGCAAGCTCACAACTGCGCGCCCTTAACCGCACTGCCAACTCGCCCGGTAGGGAAGGAAGCAATCGTGCCATTAAGTTAGGAATCATCCCGGGATTTGCTTGGAGGAGAAGTGGGTAACCACGGAAACTCACTTCGAGGATGATTGAGAAGGGATCGGAGACCCTCTTGTCAGTTGACCTCCCGAGGCTGAGGAGCCCCTGTTCCAGCCCTCGTACCACTTTTCAGATTTCTTGGCAGAGCCGGGAAACGAAGCCAGCCTCTAGGGGGTGGCAGCTAATCACACTAACCAATACACCGAAACGGTGATTAATAATATTAATAATAGTAATAATAATAATAATAATGATAATATTAATAATAATAATAATAATAACAATAATGTCCTCTGTGGTGTAGTGATTAGCTGCCACACCCGGAGGCCACGATTCGATTCCCGGCTCTGCTACCAAATTTGAAAAGTGGTATGAGGCCTGGAACTGTGTCCTCTCAGCCTCGGTATGTCAACTTAGTCGAGGCTGGTTCGATTCCCTCCCCAGTCAACATCGAAATGGTTCTCAATTTGTTCTCTTGACAAATGCCGGGATGGTACCTAAGGCTGCGCCGCTTCCTAACCCTCATCCTTGTGTATCCTTCCCAAACTTTTCATACCCTTACAAGGCCCCTGTTCCTCATAGCAGGTGAGTCCGTGTGGGCGAGGTACTGGTCCTTCTCCCGGTTGTATCCCCTGACCCAAACTCTCACACTCTAGGACACTGTCCTGGAGCAATAGAGATGGGGTCCCTCATTGAGTCCGATGGAATAACTGACCCTTGTAGGTAAACAGATTAAGAAAGGAAGAAAACAATGTCATGAGATGAAGGAATTTAACTAGAGAAATAAAATATTCCCTGTCATTCCAACTCACATGAGGTGGTAAGTGTTTAATTCTACTCACAATCAGTCGTTCTTATCGGGGTATTGTTCTTCAAGTTTGCTTTTATCGTTTAACCTACACTTCTCTTGCTACATATTGGCAGATTCCGTTGTCCCTTTAGCGCAGAGGATAGCGCGTTGGACTTCTAATCCAAAGGTCGTGGGTTCGATTCCCACAAGGGACGAGTAATTTTGACAGACAAGTAACTTGACTGGCAGAGTACAGAGAACGAGATAATTGAGTTCATGGCAAAACCATCAGCGGCTCTGGGTAAAATAAAGCGTACGACAGCACCGCAACGCACCCTGTGGGCTGATATTACAGCTCAATGTAAAGTGAGGAATCAGTCTTTCTGTTATTTCATACATATGGGTTGGTATTTAATAATCGACAGTATCATGCACTTACAGGGAGAACATCAGATTTATTCGGGTTCGGGTCGTTTGTGAGGACAAGTCATTACTCCCATTATAACCTTGCCAAACTATCGCGATGATATATTTAGCCTTTTGCTAGAAAAATAACGTTGGAATATTTGACACAGGTCTTGCCTACTCTAACGATACCGTTTTCTAGGGGTCGATGGCTTGTATGTTAGGTCCCTTTAAACAAAAAGCATAATCATCGAGCCGCTTTCGTATAGGCCGTATAGTCCAGCTGGCAATGATACGGATATGAAAACCGAAGGTTTCATGCATAATTCAGACTGCTTGCAATTTTAACAGTGCTGTTTGGAATTTTATGTATTTGAATGTTTAGTTATTCACTTTCTTTGTAAAACGTTTTTCATTAATATGTAGGTAAGATATTTCTATTTTTTTTTCGCGGGGCCCCCAAAGCCCGCTCCCCCCGCGTGACCATCGACTCAATATACATGGCCTCCGTCATGCTGTTATTTCTAACAAGAAGAAAGAGATAGCAGGGAGGAGTGGGAAGTGATACAAGGAGTATCTGCCGGTTTCCGAGTCAGACTCGCTACCACGGCAAGAGTTTGTGTTAGGTAAGGTGGTGTTGATGTGTGGTATTGAAGGGTCAGGGAAAAACCACATAGGCAGAAAGAAGAATGAGCCTAAATGTAAAACCTGACGTCTTTTGATAGCACATGCAAGGTTGTGGGCTGGAAAAAGACCCGAGGTTGTGTTAGTTAGGAATAAGTGTCATGCAATCATAATCATTTCCTTGCCATTTTATGTTATTATGGTGATCAGTCCTTCCTGTCACTGCCGTGTCGGCTCGGGTCTGCTGGCGTCTGAGCTTTGGGCCACAGGTTCGTCCCATTGTCCAGCAGCCAGCAGTCCCTGGTGCCAGAAGGGGAATTAGAGCCAAGCCTTGCATGCAAGAGGCTATCTTCTTCCGCCTGTCGAAGTCCCTCTATGCGGTGTTGTTGGAACACACTTGTCCCTGCAGATCTAAAATTAAGGTTATTAATAACATATGTATATACAGGTTGTCATTGGAGTGCCGGCTGTTTGCCTTCTCTCATGTCCAGCGTTCTACCTAAATAGGGGTGAACTCATTAAACATTTCACATTATTTACCATCCCGGCACTTGTCTCGATGAAAAGTGGGAAACCACGGAAAATCACTTCGAGGATCGCTGTGGAGAGAATCGAACTCAGCTCATCTCCCGAGGCTAACTTGATCCGGTTCCATTCCTCCTACCGCTTTTCAAAGTTCTTGGCAGAGCTGAAAATCGAAGGCAGGCCTCCCGGGTAGCAGCTAATCACACCAACCCACTAAGACACAGAAGCGGACATACAAATTACGGTCTCTTCTATGGACCGAAACTACGAGCTTTGGATTAGAAATCCAACGCGCTTCCTTCTGCGCCAAGGAGACTGCTTTATCTGCAGTTAATGATCAAAATTATACTGTATTCTAAACGTACACATGATAAGTTAAAAGTGCAGTCACTTGAGGTATGGTACATTTAGTTCGAAATAGCGAATTCATCAGAGACCAGGTATCAGGACAGACATTATACATTCCTCTTAAATGTAAGATATTAGATTCATATATTATTATTATTATTATTATTATTATTATTATTATTATTATTATTACTATTTTATTGTTGTTGTTATTCTTGGTATGATTATCCTCGTATATCCGTGGACAGGATTGTGTCTCTTATGCGGATCACTATTGTACGTGCTTTTTTGTAGATGGCAACAATAGATACACTTCCAATTTAAGATCTCGCAGGGCAGGCGTCAAAGCCTTGCGGAGGATGGGAAGGTTGGAAGGGACAGGCAAGGAATAGGGAAGGAAGCGGCGGTGGCCTTAAGTACCATCCCGGCATTTGCCTGGAGAAGTGGGAAACCACGTAAGACCACTTCCAGGATGGTTGAGGTGTGACTCGAACCCACCTCTACTCTGTTCACCCCACGAGGTTGAGTGGATCCCGTTGCAACCCACGAAATACTTTTCAAATTTCGTGGTAGAGCCGGGATTTGAACACGGTCCGCTTAGGTCAACCCGCGTATAAACCTTCATCACTTCATGGATATTATTTTCGTTAATACCGAGATCGGTAGCTGCATTCGCTTAAGTGCGGTCAGTATCCAGTACCAGTAATCGGGTGACAGTGGGTATGAACCCCACTGTCGGCAGACCTGGAGATGGTTTTCCGTGGTTTCCCATTTTCACACCAGGCAAGTGCTGTGTCTGTACCTTAATTAAGACCAGGGCCGCTTCCTTCCCATTCGTAGGCCTTTCCTTTCACATCGTCACCATAAGACATATCTGTGTCGTTGCGAAATAAAGCATTATTATAGCAACAACAAAAAAGTTCAAAAATTACCAAAAGAATCAGGGTCCTCACTACACTGATTACAGAACACAGTCAGCGTAGTCCCTTTGGCGCAGAGGAAAGCGCGTTGGACTTCTAATCCAAAGGTCGTGGGTTCGATCCCCAAAAGGGACGGTAATTTTAAGCAAGAAGAGCACATAAATACCTTCTATAGTGTAAGAGTAAAGCCATGTAAACTCGTTCCGCTTCCACGTGATCCAAGTTTACTATTTTAAACGGCCACGTTGGAATTCCTCACTCGAATATGGAACAATTGCAAATAATTTGAAATGTCCGTGAATTGTGTAGGCACTTTGCTTATGAAAAAAGGAGAAATCGCAAAATGACGTCCTTCATTCTGTTTTGACGGAGTCCTTGTTTGACGTATATATACTGTATGTTGTCGATGTTTTGAATACGATCGTAACTGCTTGAAGAGACTCAAAAGTGACACCACGTTATTCGATATATCAGCAACTTGCACGTAATGTACATGAAGTTCAATAGACTGGAAGCTTTAACTCAAATGGTATGTTAGTTTGTATAGTCCTACAAATGAATGGAGAGCGGGGTCTGGCATCTAATCACAGTAACCAGTACACCGCTTAGACGGTTCCTGTAATACTTTTATTATTATTTTATCCGTATACACTCCAGGGTCGGGTTTCCCCGGACTCAGCGAGGGACCACACCGCTACACCCTCAGGGCAGTGTCCTGCTATGCTGAACAAGACCTTATGGGTGATGCGAAGAATAGAATGGATAGACAAGGAAGAGGGAAGGAAGCTTCTTTCTTTTTGGAACTGCCTTTCGTCGCACCGACACAGATAGGTTTTATGGTGACGATGGGATAGGAAAGGGCTAGGAGAGGAAAGGAAGCGGTCGTTGCTTTCAATAAGACACAGCCCCAGCATTTTCCTGGTGTGAAAATGGGAAACCAAGGGAAACTATCTTCAGGGCTGCCGACAGTGTGATTCGAACCCACTATCTCACGGATGCAACCTCACAACTGCGCGCCCTTAACCGCACTGCCAACTCGCCCGGTAGGGAAGGAAGCAGTCGTGCCCTTAAGTTAGGAATCATCCCGGGATTTGCTTGGAGGAGAAGTGGGTAACCACGGAAACTCACTTCGAGGATGATTGAGAAGGGATCGGAGACCCTCTTGACAGTTGACCTCCCGAGGCTGAGGAGCCCCTGTTCCAGCCCTCGTACAACTTTTCAGATTTCTTGGCAGAGCCCGGAAACGAAGCCAGCCTCTAGGGTGTGGCAGCTAATCACACTAACCACTACACCAAAACGGTGATTAATAATAATAATAATAATAATAATAATAATAATAATAATAATAATAATAATAGTAATAATAATAATAATATATAATAATAATAATGATAATAATAATAATGATAATAATAATAATAATAATAATAATAATAATATAATATAATAATATAATATAATATAATATAATATAATATTATTATAATTATTATTATTATTATTATTATTATTATTATTATTATTATTATTATTATTATTATTATTATCATAATGTCCTCCTCTGTGGTGTAGTGATTACCTGCCACACCCGGAGGCTACGATTCGATTCCCGGCTCTGCTACCAAATTTGAGAAGTGGTATGAGGCCTGGAACTGTGTCCTCTCAGCCTTGGGATGTCAACTGAGTCGAGGCTGGTTCGATTCCCTCCCCAGTCAACATCGAAATTGTTCTCAATTTGTTCTCCTGACAAATGCCGGGATGGTACCTAAGGCTGCGGCCGCTTCCTTCCCTCATCCTTGTGTATCCTTCCCAAACTTTTCATACCCTTACAAGGCCCCTGTTCCTCATAGCAGGTGAGTCCGTCTGGGCGAGGTACTGGTCCTTCTCCCGGTTGTATCCCCTGACCCAAAGTCTCACACTCCAGGACACTGCCCTTGTGCAATAGAGATGGGGTCCCTCATAGAGTCCGATGGAAAAACCGACCCTGGAAGGTAAACAGATTAAGAAAGAAACAAACAATGTCATGAGATGAACGAATTTGACTAGAAAAATATAATATTCCCTGTCATTCCAACTCACAGGATTTGGTAAGTGTTTAAATATACTCACAATCAGTCGTTCTTATCGGGGTATTGTTCTTCAAGTTTGCTTTTATCGTTTAACCTACACTTCTCTTGCTACATATTGGCGAGTTCCGATGTCCCTTTAGCGCAGAGGATAGCGCGTTGGAATTCTAATCCAAAAGGCGTGCGTTCGATTCCTACAAGGTACGATTAATTTTGACAGACAAGTAACTTGACTGGCAGAGTACAGAGAACGAGATTATTGAGTTCAAGGCAAATCCATGAACGGATCTGGGTAAAATAAAGCGTACGACAGCACCGCAATACACGCTGTGGGGTGGTCTTACAGCTCAATGTAAAGTGAGGAATCGGCTTTTTTGTTATTTCATACATATGGCTTGGTACTTAATAATCGACAGTATCATGCACTTACAGGGAGAACATCACATTTATTCGGGTTCGGGTCGTTTCTGAGGACAAGTCATTAACCCCAAACTATCGCGATGATATATTTAGCCTTTTGCTAGAAAAATAACGTTGGAATATTTGACACAGGTCTTGTCTACTCTAACGATACCGTTTTCTAGGGGTCGATGGCTTGTATGTTAGGTCCCTTTAAACAAAAAGCATAATCATCGAGCCGCTTTCGTATAGGCCGTATAGTCCAGCTGGCAATGATACGGATATGAAAACCGAAGGTTTCATGCATAATTCAGACTGCTTGCAATTTTAACAGTGCTGTTGGAATTTTATGTATTTGAATGTTTAGTTATTCACTTTCTTTGTAAGACGTTTTTCATTAATATGTAGATAAGATATTTCTATTTTTTTTTCGCGGGGCCCCCAAAGCCCGCTCCCCCCGCGTGACCATCGACTCAATCTACATGGCCTCCGTCATGCTGTTATTTCTAAGAAGAAGAAAGAGATAGCAGGGAGGAGTGGGAAGTGATACAAGGAGTATCTGCCGGTTTCCGAGTCGGACTCGCTACCACGGCAAGAGTTTGTGTTAGGTAAGGTGGTGTTGATGTGTGGTATTGAAGGGTCAGGGAAAAACCACATAGGCAGAAAGAAGAAAGAGCCTACATGTAAAACCTGACGTCTTTTGATAGCACATGCAAGGATGTGGGCTGGAAAAAACCCGAGGTTGTGTTAGTTAGGAATAAGTGTCATGCAATCATAACCATTTCCTTGCCATTTTCTGTTATTATGGGGATCAGTCCTTCTTGTCACTGCCGGGTCGGCTCGGGTCTGCTGGCGTCTGGGCTTTGGGCCACAGGTTCGTCCCATTGTCCAGCAGCCAGCAGTCCCTGGTGCCAAGTCTGCTTTTGGAGAAGGGGAATTAGAGCTAAGCCTTGCATACGCATATACAGGTTGTCATTGGAGTGCCGGCTGTTTGCCTGCTCTCATGTCCAGCGTTCTACCTAAATAGGGGTGAACTCATTAAACATTTCACATTAGGTAACATCCCGGCACTTGTCTCGATGAAAAGTGGGAAACCACGGAAAACCACTTCGTGGATGGCTGAGGAGAGAATCGAACTCAGCTCATCTCCCGAGGCTAAGTTGATTCGGTTCCAGTCATCCTACCACTTTTCAAATTTCTTGGCAGAGCTGGAAATCGAAGGCAGGCCTCCCGGGTAGCAGCTAATAACACCAACCACTACAACACAGAAGCGGACATACAAATTACGGTCTCTTGTAGGGACCGAAACAACGAGCTTTGGATTAGAAGTCCAACGCTCTTCATTCTGCGCCAAAGAGTCTGCTTTATCTGCAGTTAATGATCAAAATTATACTGTATTCTAAACGTACACGTGATAAGTAAAAAGTGCAGTCAATTGTGAT
The DNA here is from genome assembly GCF_040414725.1 of Anabrus simplex. Lineage (NCBI taxonomy): Eukaryota > Metazoa > Arthropoda > Insecta > Orthoptera > Tettigoniidae > Anabrus > Anabrus simplex. The sequence goes on along the minus strand of NC_090265.1, from coordinate 265,443,934 downwards.
ATCCTACATTTAGTTCCAAATAGTGAATTCAACAGAGACCAGGTATCAGGACAGACATTATACATTCCTCTTAAATGTAAGATATTAGATTTATATGTATTATTATTACTATTTTATTATTATTGTTGTTATTGTTATTATGGTTATCCTTGTATTTCCATGGACTGGAATGTGTCTCTTATGCGGGTCGCTATTGTACGTGCTTGTTTGTAGATGGCAACAATAGATACACTTCCAAATTGAGGTCTCGCAGGGCAGGCGTCAAAGCCTTGCGGAGGACGGGAAGGATGGAAGGGGCAGGCAAGGAATAGGGAAGGAAGCGGCCGTGACCTTAAGTTAAGTACCATCCCGGCATTTGCCTGGAGGAGAAGTGGGAAACCACGGATAACCACTTCCAGGATGGCTGAGGCTTGACTCGAACCCACCTCTACTCAGTTGACCCCACGAGGCTGAGGGGATCCCGTTCCAACCCACGAAACACTTTTCAAATTTCGTGGTAGAGACGGAATTTGAAACCGGGCCGCTTAGACTCAACCCGCGTATAATCCTTCTTCACCTCCTGGGTATTATTTTCGAAAATACCGAGCTCGATAGCTGCATTCGCTTAAGTGCGGACAGTATCCAGTAATCGGGAGATAGTGGGTTCGAACCCCACTGTCAGCAGACCTGAAGATGGTTTTCCGTGGTTTCCCATTTTCAAACCAGGCAAGTGCTGGGTCTGTACCTTAATTAAGACCACGGCCGCTTCCTTACCATTCCTAGGCCTTTCCTGTCACATCGTCCCCATAGGATGTATCTGTGTCGTTGCGAAATAAAGCATAATTATAGCAACAAAAAACGTTCGAAAATTACAGAAAGAATCAGGGTCCTTACTACACTGATTACAGAACATCGTTTGCGTAATCCCTTTGTTCTAATCCAAAGGTCGTGGGTTCGATCCCCATAAGGGACGGTAATTTTAAGCAAGAAGAGTACATAAATACCTTCTATAGTGTAAGAGTAAAGTTATGTAAACTCGTTCCGGTTCCACTTGATCCACGTTTACTATTTAAAATGGCCACGTTGGAATACCTCACTCGAATATGGAACAATTGCAAATAACTTGAAATGTCCGTGACTTGTGTAGGCGCTTGGATTACGAAAAAAAGAGAAATCGCAAAATGACGTCCTTCATTCTGTTTTGACGGAGTCTTTGTTTAACGTATATATATGTTGCCGATGTTTGAATACGATCGTATCTGCCTGGAGAGACTCAAAAGTGACACTACTTTATTCGATATATCAGCAACTTGCACGTAATGTACATGAAGAACGTAATTTTAGTTCAATAGACTGTGGAAGCTTTAACTCAAATGCAGTGGCGGCTCGTGGATATCAGCAGTGGGGGGCGCGCCTTAGTTTCATAATTCCACAAATATCTCAAATTCTTCAACGTATTTTATCAAGATACACAGTTAGAACACTATACGGTGCAATGCATATGCAAGTATGATGATTATGATTACGTTGGTGATTATTATTATTATTATTATTATTATTATTATTATTATTATTATTGTATGTATGTATGTATGTATGTACAGTCTTCAGCCCTAAGGCTGGTTGGATCCTCAACAGCTCCACCATCAGCTGTCACAGATGACCTAGGCATCACTGAAGAGGCGTACTAGGGAAATGAGGTCTGAAGTAGTTTCCCGTTGCTTTCCTCACCGGTCCAGAAGTTGGTATTACATATCAGTCTGCCAAGCCCACTGAAATGCATGCACCAACCGACCCTATGAGCAATATTTTCACACCATTCATAGCAGGGACTGGCTGCAGAAGGAATGGCATTACTAGCATCACTCATACCTCAGTCACTTTCATATTGTCAAAGCCAAGGACAAGACAGATACAGATCAATGAAAGTAACAAAATTACTCTAGCCCATACCAGAAGACATAGTGCACTGTAAACACTAGGTCCTGCTGGCAAAGGCATTATTATTATTATTATTATTATTATTATTATTATTATTATTATTATTATTATTATTATTATTATTATTATTATTATTATTAATACAATTTAGTACAATATAGTGCATACCTTCATCCTCTGATCACGTTCTGGTCCAGCGGTTACCGTTTTTCGTTGCTCTACAGGAGGTCCCGGGTTTGATGCCCAACTCAGCCAGAGAAATATGAAGCATTGATAGCATTTGGTTCCTGCTACCCCATCCTCGACATAAGAAGTAGAAAATCACCTAATGCTGTGGGTGGAAGAGCGTAGAAGGACTGACCACCCTGCCGCAAATAAAGTCCTGCACAGGATGCCTGTTCTCTGCATGTCTCTTGTTCCGATTCCTGACGCTCAGTATGAAGATACTTGCTGAGAACTTTCCAACGTCTCGCGAAGAGGTTATTTCTATTTCACAATTTCACAATAAAATCACGACACCTTTTCTTAATATAATTAACGTGAACAGATGGTTTCATATTTAATTAAATTATTTACACAGACCTAATTCACTAACCCTAATTTCTATACGAAAAATCCATTCGCCGCTCTTTCAATTTCACAAATTTGTCCAACACTTTCTTGTCAAAGTCTGGAGTTGATTGTATCATATCTTTGCTTATAGACATCATTGCCAAAGCGTTTAACCTCTCGTTTTTCATTGTGTTCCTAAGAAACGATTTTATGCGTTTCAACGTGGAGAAACATCTTTCTGATTCAGCCGTTGTCATGGGGCTGGTAATGATAATTTTGAGAAGTTTATGAACTTCACTAAAAACAATTGACAATCTATTTTCCCTCAGAAAATTAAACAAATTGATTGCTCCTCTAATACTCCGAAAATCTTCTCTTCGGTATATAACTTGAAGTTCTGTTTTGAGTTTTTCTCTTTCAAGCATGGGTTAAAATGAACAGACATGGTTAAAAGATTCCTGTGGGAACTTGGTAAAATGTGCCTCGAAGTGAACATCATTCAATAAAACAGAAACTTCCAAATGGCCAGTAAATGAACATCTCTCTCTTACTTGCATAGAAACCACGTCGCATATTTCTTTGGCCGACACTATTCGTCTACTATGTGGAAAAATATCATCCTTTTTCCTCTTTCGATCTGGTTCTGGAAAGTTTTGTTCAATTTCCCTGTGATTTACATAAACTTGTGCTCTTTCTCTCATTACGTGTTTTTCGAAAGAATCAGTGTAATTTCTTATTTGAACACTGTCTTTGTTTCGGGACTGAATTTGATTATATAGAAGATCAACGTGAGGAAATAGACTATGGAACACATATAGCCAGAAAACAAATTCAGGATCACAAAGAATACGTCTTAAGCTACTTGCTTCATTTAATGTGATCTTGTTTGTACATTTCTCTTCAATTTCTTCAAGGCAATCTATTAGATTTTCTCTGTTTTCGTACACCACGTTTACAGTTCTTATGTTATAATTCCAGTGCGTGGGTACAACTTTCGTCATTTTCTCCTTAACGATATTTTCGAGGAAATCCGATCTCTGAGACGAATTCGAAAAGAATGCAGGTATCGCTGATAAATTTGAAAAGAAAATCCTCACTTTAGGAATATGATTTGTTGATTGTTCCATGATAAGATTAAGCTTATGGGCATAGCAGTGTACGTAATATGCGTACGGATAGTGCTCACGAACCTTTGCCTGAACTCCACCAAGAGAGCCGCTAAAAACATGGGCTCCATCATAGCTCTGTGGAATCAACTTATCGCGAGCATGGCCTACCAGGGGATTAATCTGTTCCAGTGAGGTTTCTGTTATTCCATTCGCCGATTTGTCAGATGGATAAAAGAATCCCCAGAATCTTTCATGTACCGAGCCGTCGTGAAGGTATCTTAAAACAATGACCAACTGACAATGGTTCGAGATGTCGGTTGTTTCATCACACTGTATACCAAGAAATTCAGCCTCTTTAATCTGTTGAGATATTTCCTCCCTACACACTGCCAGCATGCAACTTAAAATGTCATTTTGAATCATCTTTGACGTTCCTTTAAATACACTAGCTGTTTCTAAGTGTTGCTTCATTACGCTATCCAGATCAGCCGTGAAGTTAACTAATCCCTTAAATACACCTGGATTTAAAGAATTATCTTCTTCATTGTGGCCTCGGAGTGGCAATTCAAATTCCGCACAAAAACGTACGCAAGAGATGAGTCCCTTTAATATTTGCCTGTTCTTGTCCACGATCGAATTGTGTTTACGAATAGTTTCACTGTAGTGATCACTTAAACAAGACACGGCATTGACTTTACCAAGCATTTCAAAGTCCATAGTACTAGTGATATGTTCTTGGGATCTTTCATGCTTTTTAATTTTCTCATTAATATGCTTGATATCACTTACCCCTGTGGTGATCCATTTATCTCCTTTCCTAGAGCGGGAGAATAGCAGGCAAGGAAAGCAGTAAAAGGTTTCTGAGATATCACTTCAACATATCCACGGGTTCTTGTTATATACGTCAGGAGAATTAATTTGTCTTTGGAAAGCCCTATTTACATTTTTCTTGGTCTCCGATTTTTTTCAACGAGAAGTCTGGTGTCGGCCTACCACACTCCTTCAGTTCGACTTTCTTTTCGATAGAAAGAGAAGAAAACGTTAGTTCTTTAATATGTTCGATGGTAATCATACTGTACGAAGTGCAAACATAACATTACGCCTACATATAAATAACAACCTTTCTCCTAATTTCACCTCGTCACAGTCACCTCACGAGATCATTCATCAACACAAAGCTAAACATCGCGCTCTCCAGTGAGTATGGCCAAATGAGTCAAGCGCGAAGAGACAGTAGTTACAGTCGTTACTCGTTTCGTTAGTTAATAATCCTAAAAATTACAAGACTATTTTAAATATATACCGGCATATTTAACTCAGGTAAGTGCTTCAGTAAAATAGTTCCTAGTTTTAGGAGAGAAATGACACAAATTGACCCCTGTTAAATAGAAATCAAATCACCAATGTTTCGGGTAAGTTGGCTGCAACGATGGGCCGCGGCAGAAACGCGCCGGATTCTCCGTTAGAACAGCACATCTCTACCGTGCCTCTGATTGGCTCCCTCAAGGCCAGTCAAGCGAGACTCGTAGCTTTTGGTCCGCTATGAGAGAGCGCCCTCCTGCGCAGGGCCAGCAGCGTATCGGGCCGCAGTACAGTACAACTCGCGCCCTTGATAATAATCTTATAGTAAAATATTTCCATAGTTAACATTTAAGATTAAAATTCCCCATTTTAATGGAACCCCGTGGGGGGCGCGCGCCTTAGCGCCTCCCAGGCGAGCCGCCACTGCTCAAATGGTATGTTAGTTTGTATAGTCCTACAAATGAATGGAGAGCGGGGTCTGGCATCTAATCACAGTAACTAGTACACCGCCTAGACGGTCCCTGTATTACTTTTATTATCATTTTATCCGTAAACACTCCAGGGTCCGGTTTCCCCCGGACTCAGCGAGGGATCACACCTCTACCCCCTCAGGGCAGTGTCCTGCTATCCTGAACAAGGCCTTATGGGTGATGGAAAGAATAGAATGGATAGACAAGGAAGAGGGAAGGAAGCTTTTTTCTTTTTGGAACTTGCCTTTCGTCGCACCAACACAGATAGGTTTTATGGTGACAATGGGATAGGAAAGGGCTAGGAGTGGAAAGGAAGCGGCCGTGGCTTTCAATAAGACACACCGAGCTCGATAGCTGCAGTCGCTTAAGTGCGGCCAGTATCCAGTATTCGGGAGATAGTAGGTTCGAACCCCTCTGTCGGCAGCCCTGAAAATGGTTTTCCGTGGTTTCCCCATTTTCACACCAGGCAAATGCTGGGGCTGTACCTTAATTAAGGCCACGGCTGCTTCCTTCCCACTGCTAGACCTTTCCTGTCCCATCGTCGCCATAAGACCTATCTGTGTCGGTGCGACGTAAAGGAAGTAGCAATAAGACACAGCCCCAGCATTTGCCTGGTGTGAAAATGGGAAACCATGGGAAACTATCTTCAGGGCAGCCGACAATGTGATTCGAACCCACTATCTCGCGGATGCAAGCTCACAACTGCGCACCCTTAACCGCACGGCCAACTCGCCCGGTAGGGAAGGAAGCGGTCGTGCCCGTAAGTTAGGAATAAACCCGGGATTTTATTGGAGGACCTCGTACCACCTTTCAGATTTCTTGGTAGAGCCGGAAAACGAAGCCAGCCTCTGGGGGGTGGCACACCCGGAGGCCATGATTCGATTCCCAAATTTGAAAAGTGGGATGAGGCCTGGAACGGTGTCCTCCCAGCCTCGGGATGTCAACTGAGTCGAGGCTGGTTCGATTCCCTCCTCACTCAACATCGAAGTGGTTCTCAATTTGTTCTCTTGACAAATGCCGGGATGGTACCTAAGGCTGCGGCCGCTTCCTTCCCTCATCCTTGTGTATCCTTCCCAAACTTTTGATACACTTACAAGGCCCCTGATCCTCATAGCAGGTGAGTCCGTCTGGGTGAGGTACTGGTCCTTCTCCCCGGTTGTATCCCCCGACCCAAAGTCTCACACTCCAGGACACTGCCCTTGAGCAATAGAGATGGGTCCCTCATTGAGTCCGATGGAATAACTGACCCTGGAAGATAAACAGATTAAGAAGGGAAGAAAACAATGTCATGAGATGAACGAATTTTACTAGAGAAATAAAATATTCCCTGTCATTCCACCTCAAATGAGGTGGTATTTGTTCAAATCTACTCACAATCAGTTGTTCCTATCGGGGTATTGTTCTTCAAGTTTGCTTTTATCGTTTAACCTACACTTGTCTTGCTACAAGTTCGCGGATTCCGTTGTCCCTTTAGCGCAGAGGATAGCGCGTTGGACTTCTAATCCAAAGGTCGTGGGTTCGATTCCCACAAGGGACGAGTAATTTTGACAGACAAGTAACTTGACTGGCAGAGTACAGAGAACGAGATTATTGATTTCAAGGCAAATCCAACAACGGATCTGGGTAAAATAAAGCATACGGCAGCACCGCAACGCACCCTGTGGGCTGATCTTACAGCTCAATGTTGTAACTGTTCCACCTCGTCAAATAACTTGGGGAGATGAAAGTTATTATCTTGGGACACATGAATATTAAATAAACTATTTGTGGCTTGCCCGTAAATTGCCACGTAAATAGAAACAGTTAACATTCCATGGTTCCCCATTCCTCTATGTAATGTTTGGGCGCCATGGTTACAATTTTTAAATAAAACTGTAAACCAAAATTTATATTTACTAGCATAGAGACTTATACTTAAATCACAGGGGTAGGATTTTAAATAATTAACCATTAAGTATCGCTTAAGAAAGAAAATTAACGCAATATAAAATACAAATGAATTTATTATACAAAAAATGAGATGAATCGGAAAAGTTTCCTTAAAGCGTGGAGGAATTTATAATTTACTGAATTTACTATTGCTTGCTTTATCTAATTGAAGCTCACTAATTGCAGCTTCCGTTGAAGTCATCTGGTTTCCGTGGTTACTCGTACTCTTCTTCTCGATGTAGAATTTGCTCCATGGACATCCTTCCTTCCTTCCTTCTCTGATGTGGTACGGGCTGTCTGGACTGGCACTCCCTACTTGCCTAGTCTTTAAATTAGACATTGGCCCTATACTTGTAAAAACTGATCAGCATTGATCGTAAGAGGAGAAAATTCAGAGATATGAATTTTTCCATATTAGTAGAAATCTCAATCCAACTGAGCTATACTATTTATACGGTACAGACTTGTACCAAATTCCGTAGACTTGAACTTAAACATAGTTCTTCGTCCACAATATTTACTGAATATCACACAAGTCATAAGCTTGTTTCGTTTCTCGTAGATCCGATAACATAACCGAAACGACAACACATTGTACAAAAATAACTATGTCGCGGAGCGACCACACACTGTTTCAAAAATCACATCACGTCGTACAAAGTAGATGTTCACAGTAGAAGTAGTAGTGATGGAGTTTACGTAGTTAGGTTGTAAGCTTGTTAGGTCGTAAAGTCGTAAGGCCTTAAGGTCCCGTTCTCGTGTTGAGAATCAGTATATATCCGGGCTCACCCCCACTCTTGGTAACAGTTCAATCTCAAAACTCATATACAACGAGGTATCTGATTCGATAGATCGAAGCATCAACTCCCCTCCTCTTCTTCCTCGACAAGTCCAGAAGGCGTGGCGATGATATAACTGACCAGCTTGCAAGCCTCGCGCACGGGTCGCTGTTTACTAGCCTTGGTCATAAAATAAACCCATGACGCACGCAAAATCCCAAGCTTCAAGAATAACCCTCCGTATACACAAACATGAGATGAAATGAAAACAACTATGTCTCAACATATTGACCGTATTTACAACATAATGAATTCTTATCCTACATAATATAATAATTTAAATAATAAAACGATGTTATCATATACACAATATGATTCCAAAATGCCTTGATTACAAATGATTGACGTTGAATAAATATGTTATTACAAATAATTGCCGATGGCGGATAAACTTGATATCAAATGATATCGCGTAAAATGATATTATATTAAGTTAGTAGGGCTGGAGAAGCCTGGACGGTTACATACGCCCTCCTGTTATTTACAGATATAACATATATGAAAATAACACACTACACCAAAATGGCTGATATATACATCATTACATCTGACACACACTTAATAAAAACATACATAATTAACTCTTGTATCTCACTGTAGAGTGTCTGTTTCAACGATACCAGATAACATTAGTAACAATTCCTGCCGATTTTCTTGCGAAAGTTTGTCAGCGACACTCATAATATTTACAACAACAGGTAAATAACACTATCTTTGCACTTCACTATCAAAGTGTTCGGCAGTTCCAGGTTATAATAATATATACACCACACACACACGTAATCACACGTGGCTTACCTCTCATAGATGGCCGCAAGCATTTTCTTGTTTTCATTGCAAAAATATAACTACTTAGAAAATTATTGCATTAATTTCCTTCTGCAGTTTCAAAAAAATCCCAGTTACTCATGGCTTCTACAATGGTGTCAGGTCTAGGTTCACAACCTATACATGAATTCACGTATTCTAACTCAAGTACATTGAATGTTATCAAAACAACGTCTGGGAGACATTACACTTAATTCGCAGAAATATATCGTCTCAGAGAGCGAATATTATAAGTGCCCAACATGACACGATTACCATCTTTCAATCTGTATGCACAAGGACCAACCCGACAATGAATCTGGAATGGACCCTGATACAACAAAAAGAATTTCTTCGTCACCTTCTCTTCACTGGACGAGAGCATGGGAACACGTAACAGAACAGAATCTCTTACCTGAAATTCGTCTAACACCTGACGTTTCTGCTGTCTGCTACGCTTCTCAGCCGCTTTAATCATATTCTCTCTCGCTAATCTGACATATCTGAGAGTCCCGCTGAGGTTCCTGTGTAATACCTAGTACTTTTGTCAGCTCATTCCTTGGATTGCTGCCAAAATCAACCTCTAATGGGGTGAATTTCGTACTATCATGCTGAACCATGTTAATCCATTTCTCAATCAACGCTAAAGAACCAACCCACGCAGTGTGCTTGTCATGAACTAAAGATCTAAACATCCTACCTAATTCCTTCATCGTGCGTTCACACATATTCCCTCGCGGATTCCTAATTGAGGAAAAAACATGTGTGATACCTAACTCTGTCATCACAGCCTTCCACTTCTTCGATGTAAATTGAGATCCGCTATCAGATAATAACCTACTAGGCGTACCTAATTCCTGAACATACTTGTCACTAATAATCTTACTGCAACTAAGACCTGTCGCTTTTCTCAATAAAAGATTGACATACTCACTACTCGAAACTTCAATAATACCATCCTCTAACATAGCTTCAATTTGATTGTCTACTGCTTTAGCATATTTATGTGGTATCGGATATCTCGGTCCAGCGAATATACTTTTATCCAGCACTGAAAATGAGTGTTCATACACATGTGTTTTACCAGGTTTCGATGAAAATACTTCCTTGTGTTCTCTCAACACATACAACAATCGTTCCCTCTGACCTTCTTCCAAATTGCTACTATCTACCGCTTCTCTCAAAGCATCATCGTGGTTCTCCTCTAACCACACTTCACACAACTTAAAATCCGCTCTCTCTTCTTCATCTTTTGAAACCTCATTAACACACCACATGTTACAAACCTCCACTTTCGTCTGAACTTCAGCATCCCACGTGACTTTAACATCCTCATTATCCCACCTTAAATATACTATCGCTTCATTGTAATTTAACGAGGTGAGTATAAACTTAGCCAGTCAGATCCCAAGATAACATCAAATATAAGATTCGGAATAACAAGACAGATCTGAATTTTCGACTTCCCGTTAATACAAATAGGTATGGCAACTTGTTTACATATTTGCTTGGATCGTTTACCTACAGCAGTGACGATATATGTGGATTTCACAGGCATTTCTTCAATCTCAATATTCTCCTTCTTTCTGTCCTCATACCACTTCACCGGGCGAGTTGGCCGTGCGTGTAGAGGCGCGCGGCTGTGAGCTTGCATCCGGGAGATAGTAGGTTCGAATCCCACTATCGGCAGCCCTGAAGATGGTTTTCCGTGGTTTCCCATTTTCACCAGGCAAATGCTGGGGCTTTACCTTAATTAAGGCCACGGCCGCTTCCTTCCAACTCCTAGGCCATTCCTATCCCATCGTCGCCATAAGACCTATCTGTGTCGGTGCGACGTAAAGCCCCTAGCATACCACTTCAGACTTACACATGATCTTTGACTGCCTGAATCCAATAAAGCCTGATACTGCGCCCTCCATACAACGATCGTAACAACGGGGTTCTCACTTACTACCAACATCGACTTGATCCATTTCAACCTCCCGTAATAAATCATCTCTAACATCGAGATCATAATTCATGTGCGTCATTACACAATTTCTCGCAACATGTTCTGAAGACTGATAATCTGATCTCTCATTACCATCTACTATCAGTTTAAATTACTGTGTCTCCTTGTATCCTGATTTCGGCTTGTACCTTCCTCTACATTACGTTCCCTCTGAACATTCCTATTTTGTTGGTGTGACTGATTACCTACAGGTTGTTGTCTCGGTTGAAATTGACCACGGTGATTGTGTTCTTGTCTGCTGGGTGGTGTCTGATAGTTTGTGTGCTCTCGTGTACTATTACTATTTCCTAACGCATCGAAACTTGCTAGCAATCCTTCCATTCCCTGAATAGAGTCTATCTGTTGCACACATCTAGCTTCGCGGATTTTGTTGGGAAAATGTCTGAGTAATAACTTCACGATATCTCTCTCCGCCGACATCCCATCTACGTTTTTACAAATCATAACGTGGGCTAAAAAATATTCGGTCATAGAAACTCCCTCGTGTGGCCTAAATTTCCCAAAGACAATGCGTTCTCTTTCCCTGCTTTGTATAGCTTCACTCCAAAATTTTTCCGTGAAATATTTCTGGAATTCCACCATACTGGTCATGCTGCTCTTATACACCGCAAAACATGATTTCGTTTCCCCAATAAAAGCTTTACCAATTATCTCTAACGCTTCTTCCCATTCAATGATTCCTTCTTCTATTCGCTTTTCAAACCGTTTCTTAACAGTGTTTAAAAAATCTAAAGGGTTTGTCTGCCTCCCATTGAATTTAGGTAAATCAGTTTCATATATGAAATTTGTACCATGGCACTGACTTCCTATATTACCTTGCTTTTCTCTGATTTCTTTACGTATTAGTGCCTCCGACCTCTCAATACGTTCATTAATTCTTTTCTCTCTAGTTTCTACGTCATTTGCAATGTGTTCCTATCTTTCCTTGGTGGCTTTAATTTCAATAGCATATTCCTCTGCTTTCTTAAACTTTTCATTACATATTTTAGCATTAATCTCTACCTTACCACACAGATCATCGTATTGTTGTTGTACTTCTTCTCTAACTTTACAAACTTCTCCTACTTGTTCCTGCATTTTACAATTAATTGCTGTGATCTGCTGGTCTACTTCGCTCCTATGTTCAGTTAACTTACTTTCTACCTCTTTCTCATGTTGGCTACGTCTCATCTCCTGTTCCGCTAACTGATTCTCAAAAAGTTTCTGTTGCTCTAGTGCTCCATCTAATCTATGATCTAAAGCATCCATCCTAGCATTCACTTCCCTGCTAATTTCCGTTTTCGTCTGTTCTATCTCCTTGCTAATTTCGGTTTTCGTCTTCTGTACTTCCTTCTTTATTTCATTCGTTTGTTCAAATATCCCTTGCATCATCACAAACAGTTGTTCCATATTCTTATCACTATTCGTATTACCTTTCTCGCCCTCCATCCTAGCTACATCAGATTCTGTACTATTTTCCATGTTCTCACCACTCTCTACCGATTTATCTACTTCAATACTTTCATCTACAACATTCCTAGAATTCGGTGTCTCGCCTCCCTTTACTAAGTTTCCGCTATGTAATTTCATGTCCTTTTCACCATGTGCAGCCATGATTCCCCAAAAATCACACATACAAATTATATGGACACTCACTTAACCCCCACAAACACAGACTCTACTTTACTGTTTTCTTTCCACGAATAATTAATGGTTTTCGAGCTCCACGTTGGTGCGACAAATGTAACTGTTCCACCTCGTCAAATAACTTGGGGAGATGAAAGTTCTTATCTTGGGACACATGAATATTAAATAAATTATTTGTGGCTTGCCCACAAATTGCCACGCAAATAGAAACAGTTAACATTCCATGGTTCCCCATTTCTCTATGTAATGTTTGGGCGCCATGGTTACAATTTTTAAATAAAACTGTAAACCAAAATTTATATTTACTAGCATAGAGACTTATACTTAAATCACAGGGGTAGGATTTTAAATAATTAACCATTAAGTATCGCTTAAGAAAGAAAATTAACGCAATATAAAATACAAATGAATTTATTATACAAAAAATAAGATGAATCGGAAAAGTTTCCTTAAAGCGTGGAGGAATTTATAATTTACTGAATTTACTATTGCTTGCTTTATCTAATTGAAGCTCACTAATTGCAGCTTCCGTTGAAGTCATCTGGTTTCCGTGGTTACTCGTACTCTTCTTCTCGATGTAGAATTTGCTCCATGGACATCCTTCCTTCCTTCCTTCTCTGATGTGGTACGGGCTATCTGGACTGGCACTCCCTACTTGCCTAGTCTTTAAATTAGACATTGGCCCTATACTTGTAAAAACTGATCAGCATTGATCGTAAGAGGAGAAAATTCAGAGATATGAATTTTTCCATATTAGTAGAAATCTCAATCCAACTGAGCTATACTATTTATACGGTACAGACTTGTACCAAATTCCGTAGACTTGAACTTAAACTTAGTTCTTCGTCCACAATATTCACTGAATATCACACAAGCCATAAGCTTGTTTCGTTTCTCGTAGATCCGATAACATAACCGAAACGACAACACATTGTACAAAAATAACTATGTCGCGGAGCGACCACACACTGTTTCAAAAGTCAGATCACGTGGTACAAAGTAGATGTTCACAGTAGAAGTAGTAGTGATGGAGTTTACGTAGTTAGGTTGTAAGCTTGTTAGGTCGTAAAGTCGTAAGGCCTTAAGGTCCCGTTCTCGTGTTGAGAATCAGTATATATCCGGGCTCACCCCCACTCTTGGTAACAGTTCAATCTCAAAACTCATATACAACGAGGTATCTGATTCGATAGATCGAAGCATCAACTCCCCTCCTCTTCTTCCTCGACAAGTCCAGAAGGCGTGGCGATGATATAACTGACCAGCTTGCAAGCCTCGCGCACGGGTCGCTGTTTACTAGCCTTGGTCATAAAATAAACCCATGACGCACGCAAAATCCCAAGCTTCAAGAATAACCCTCCGTATACACAAACATGAGATGAAATGAAAACAACTATGTCTCAACATATTGACCGTATTTACAACATAATGAATTCTTATCCTACATAATATAATAATTTAAATAATAAAACGATGTTATCATATACACAATATGATTCCAAAATGCCTTGATTACAAATGATTGACGTTGAATAAATATGTTATTACAAATAATTGCCGATGGCGGATAAACTTGATATCAAATGATATCGCGTAAAATGATATTATATTAAGTTAGTAGGGCTGGAGAAGTCTGGACGGTTACAATGTAAAGTGAGGAATCGGCCTTTTCGTTATTTTATTTCATACATATGGCTTGGTGTCCGCCTCTGTGGTGTAGTGGTTAGCGTGATTACCTGCCACCCCCGGAGGTCCGGGTTCGATTCCTGGCTCTGCCACGAAATTTGAAAAGTGGTACGAGGGCTGGAACGGGGTCCACTCAGCCTCGGGAGGTCAACTGAGTAAAGGTGGGTTCGATTCCCACTTCAGCCATCCTGGAAGTGGTTTTCCGTGGTTTCCCACTTCTCCTCCAGTCAAATGCCAGGATGGTACCTAACTTAAGGCCACGGCCGCTTCCTTCCCTCTTCCTTGCCTGTCCCATCCAATCTTCCCATCCCTCCACAAGGCCCCTGTTCATCATAGCAGGTGCGGCCGCCTGGGCGAGGTACTGGTCATTCTCCCCAGTTGTATCCCCGACCCAATGTCTGAATCTCCAGGACACTGCCCTTGAGGCGGTAGAGGTGGGATCCCTCGCTGAGTCCGAGGGAAAAACCGACCCTGGGGGGTAAACAGATTACGAACGAACATAAGGTAAATCCGGAACAGATGCCGCTGCGGTAGAGATGCCGCATACACTGTAACTAAAGGTTCCCATCGTTACAGCTAGATGGCTTTATGTGTGGTTTTCAGTTTCTAAGAAAGAACTACTGTCTGCGAGTGTGACGAAATTTGCTCGTATATTACGCCAATTATAGCCAATATCATGAGGCGAGTACACGTTTCCTCCTTACAAAGTTTTTCCGTGTATTAATTTATTGTATATTAAGTTGGTTTCAAATGCTTAAATCAGCCGTTTTTAGTACAGTAGAAGTCAGAAGCATAACTGTAGTTGACAGTAAGCTAATTTCGGGCCATGATAGCCTTGAGGTACGACAACAGGAGGGTGCGGCATCTCTTCCTGATAGTTGGGAGAGTTGCCGCACAACAATCCAGCTGAGATGACTCATTGCTATCAGATTTTACAAGCGATCTGGACATATTCAATCCTATTCAGAGTGTACCGGTATTTTATTCGAATATTTTATCGTCTCACGATTCTTATCACACATAACATATCTTTATTGCTTTCATTGGTAACATTGTTTTGTTATATAAAATTGTATTATTTTCATAAAAAAATTGCGACATGCCTGCTCAGTATAAAAGTAAGGGCACTGTTAAAGACCTGAATGGACAGAGGAAAATTTAAGAGTGACTATTGAAAGACTGAAAGCAAAGGAAATACTGATCATGGAGGCAGAATTATACTATAGAATACCGGAACAAACACTGAAACTTAGAATGCAGTCAGGAAATCTGGAAAAAGGTTCTCTGGGTCCAGCAGGTATAGCTACTTCAATAATCACCGAAGTGAAAATTTTATTCAAAATTACTGTGTCAGGACAGAATTATATTCATTATGATTTTGATGTTTCCTTTATATAACACGCTGGCCCCGTGCTGTAGGAGTAGCGTGTCTGCCTCTCGCTCGGAGGCCCCGGGTTCGATTCTCGACAAGGTCATGGATTTTTCTGTCGACCTGAGGGCTGGTTCGAGGTCCACTCAGCCTACATGTTTAGAATTGAGGAGCTATCTGACGGTGAGATGGAGGTCCCGGTCTCGAAAGCCCAGAATAACGGCCGAAAGGATGCGTCGTGCTGACCACACGGCCCCTCGTAATCTGCAGGCCTTCGGATTGAGCAGCGGTCGCTGGGCAGGCCAGAGAACTTTCAAGAGCGTTACGTACCGTGGGGTTTTGTATAACACAGTGAAGAATCCATTGCACATGCACATTCATAGTACATCGAAATTAAAGTACGATTAATTCAATGTTGTAAACTATCAGATAGATTATTTTACCATTGAATGATTATATTATATGGATATAATTGTCCTGTAGTACAATCTAATGTTCGGTTATATTAAAGTTGAAGAAATTGGCTTAAATTTGATTTTGTCATTAATTATTTTACTTGCGGCATCTCTCCCGAGCAAAGTCGGCATCTATACCGGGTTCCAGGGAGAGACGCCGCTGATGCAACAATTCCTTTGTTCTCTCTTTTCTCCCATTTACTTTCAATTACCAGCATTTTGTTCATCTGTGATCAAATGTACATGTTTTCAAATTATGCTCGATGAATTTGCAACAATTTTAAAAGTAAATATACCATAAAAAGTGCGGCAACTCTACCGGAATTACCTTATGGCTTGGTACTTAATAATCGACAGTATCGTGCACTTACAGGGAGAACATCACATTTATTTGGGTTCGGGTCGTTCCTGAAGACAAGTCATTACCCCCAATATAACCTTGCCAAACTATCGCGACCATGTATTTAGCCATTTGCTAGAAAAATAACATTATAATATTTGACACAGGTCTTGTCTACTATAACGATACCGTTTTCTTGGGGTTGATGACTTGTATGTTAGGTCCCTTTAAACAAAAAGCATAATCATCGAGCCGTTTTCGTATAGGCCGTATGGTCCAGCTGGCAACGATGAAAAAATGAAAACCTACAACATGTTTTCAGGTTTTGACCGGGTCAGGGATGTAATGAATGAATCAGATATAGGCTGTTATTACGATGGGGTCGCCACTCCCAAAGTGATTTTTATTCATGAGTGATAGATGCTATGAAATGATAATGGAGAGTGTTGCTGGAATGAAAGATGACAGGGAAAACCGGAGTACCCGGAGAAAAGCCTGTCCCGCCTCCGCTTTGTCCAGCACAAATCTCACATGGAATGACCGGGAGTTGAACCACGGTATCCAGCGGTGAGAGGCCGACGCGCTGCCGTCTGAGCCACGGAGGCTCCTGGCAACGATACGGATATGAAAACAGAAGGTTTCATGCACAATTCAGACCGCTTGCAATTCTATCCAGTGCTGTTTGGATTTTTATGTATTTGAATGTTTAGTTATTCACTTTCCTTTTAAAACGTTTTTCATTAATATGTAGATAATATATTTCTACCTTCCTCTTTCTTTCCTATACCCTCCGTGGTCGGATTTCCCCTCGAACTCAGCGAGGGAACCAACTTCTACCGTCTTAAGTGGAGTGTCCTGGAGCGCGGGGTTTTGGTTCGGGGGGTTAAAAGTGGGAAGGAGGACCAGTACAGAGTCCAGGAGGCTCACTTGCTATACTGGAGAGGGGCCTTGTAGGGGGATTGGAAGTTTGGAAGAGACATGCAAGGAATAGGGAAGGAAGCGGCGGTTGCTTTAAGTACCATCCCGGCATTTGCTTGGAGGAGAAGTGGGAATCCACGGATAACCACTTCCAGGATGGCTGACGTGTGACTCGAACCCACCTCTACTCAGTTAACCCCACGAGGCTGAGGGAATCCCTTTCCAATCCAAGAACCAGTTTTAAAATTTCGTGGTAGGGCCGTGATTTGAAACCGGGCCGCTTAGATACATCATCATCATCATCATCATCATCTGTTTACCCTTCAGGTTCGGCTTTTCCCTCGGACTCAGCGAGGGATCGTACCTCTACCGCCTCAAGGGTAGTGTCCTGGAGCTTCAGACTCTTGGTCTGGGGATACAACTGGGGAGAATGACCAGTACCTCGCCCAGGCGGCCTCACCTGCTATGCTGAACAGGGGCCTTGTGGAGGGATGGGAAGATTGGAAGGGATAGACAAGGAAGAGGGAAGGAAGCGGCCGTGGCCTCAAGTTAGGTACCATCCCGGCATTCGCCTGGAGGAGAAGTGGGAAACCACGGAAAACCACTTCCAGGATGGCTGAGGTGGGAATCGAACCCACCTCTACTCA
Organism: Anabrus simplex; assembly: GCF_040414725.1. Lineage (NCBI taxonomy): Eukaryota > Metazoa > Arthropoda > Insecta > Orthoptera > Tettigoniidae > Anabrus > Anabrus simplex. The sequence goes on along the minus strand of NC_090265.1, from coordinate 265,425,957 downwards.
GTTGACCTCCCGAGGCTGAGTGGACCATGTTCCAGCCCTCGTACCACTTTTCAAATTTTCGTGGCAGAGCCGGGAATCGAACCCGGACCTCCGGGGGTGGCAGCTAATCACGCTAACCACTACACCACAGAGGCGGACCGCTTAGACTCAACCCGCGTATAATCCTTCTTCACCTCATGGGTATTATTTTCGAAAATAAAGAGCTCGATAGCCGCATTCGCTTAAGTGCGGACAGTATCCAGTAATCGGGAGATAGTGGGTACGAACCCCACTGTCGGCAGACCTGGAGATGGTTTTCCGTGGTTTCCCTTCTTCACACCAGGCAAATGCTGGGTCTGTACCTTAATTAAGACCACGGCCGCTACGTTGCCATTCCTAGCCCTTTCCTCTCACATCGTCGCCATAAGACATATCTGTGTCGGTGCGAAATAAAGCATAATTGTAGCAACAAAAAAACATTCGAAAATTACAAAAAGAATCAGAGTCCTTACTATACAGATTACAGAACAACGTGAGCGTAGTCCCTTTGGCGCAGAGGAAAGCGCGTTGGACTTCTAATCCAAAGGTCGTGGGTTCGATCCCCTCAAGGGACGGTAATTTTAAGCAAAAAGAGCACATAAATACCTTCTATAGTGTAAGAGTAAAGTCATGTAAACTCGTCACGCTATCACGTGATCCAAGTTTACTATTTTAAACGGCCACGTTGGAATACCTCACTCGAATATGGAACAATTCCAAATAATTTGAAATGTCCGTGACTTGTGTAGGCACTTGGATTATGAAAAAAGGAGAAATCGCACAATGACGTCCTTTATTCTGTTTTGACGGAGTCTTTGTTTGACGTATATATATTGTACCATTACGTTACGATTGACGTCAGTTTACATGAATATACATCGGAAGAAAAATGGCGCAGATCAGCTTCAAGCGTTAAGAATGCACGGAATAACTTTTTGTGACAAGTTGACCGTAATTAGGAGGCAGTGCCTGGCGAGATGGAAAGGAAACTCTATGAGAAATGAACCATTATACGTAAAAAAAATTGAAAAACGGTCTATTATTATCTACTTTGGCAAGAAGAGTTTTCGTCGTAAACGGACTGTGAATTGCGATTACTTGACCAGAAGATTAGCTGACATAATCAATATAACCATAATAGGAGCCATACGAAGGAAGAATCCAGAAACAAACTACTGGAAAATACATAAAAACGGCAGGGAAACACGCATAATAGATTTCAAATACTGTACGGAAGAAGAGGTGTTGGGATACGGCATTCGTAAATAAGGCCTACACTGACTTAATAAACGGCCAAATTCTCATCAAATTTTACGTATTGCCCATTGATAAGATTTAAAGAACATTATTCAGACAACATAAAAAAAAAGACCAAGGAAGAGCCAGTTTATGAAAATAAAATTGAATCTGAGCAGTATCTTTAGAGGAAAAGAAATATATATACAATTAGAGAAAGTACTTGGAAAAGCTTTATATACTGAAAATTAAGATGTATTCTATCAATTTAATATTGTCTTTTCGTTGCATGGAAATTGGACACGAAATGGAGCTAGCCTAAAGCGATGGAGGGAGGCTGACCAGATCATCGTAAGCTCAAGCCTGAAGACCTAGAGATCCAGCATGACGTGATCCAGTGCAAGGCTAAGCATTCCGAGATGCCGTGACGAGGAAGAAGAAAGCAGAGTCGGACATAACATGGCCAGAGATAAGTAACGTTCTAGTAAATTTCACTATAAAGTATTTCATTTGGTGTAGTATAATTGTAGGAATGCTGAAATGCCAAAGATATGACCTGTTTGTGCCATTGTGTGAATTCTAAGGCATATGCCGAAGAAAATAACCTCAGTTACGTATTATTTATGTGTAGTAATATACTGCCGTGCTCATAAGTTTGACATGAGGTTAATGTGAGCAGTATCGGGAAGAGAATTGATGTTTTTGAACCTATATGCTTACGAGAACGTCATATATATTAAACTAGGCAAGGCTAAGATAGTGAAGTGCAATATAATAATAATAAACCTAGGCTACCCAATGACCAGATTGAATAACTAGGCCAATATCGTCTACATTTACGATGAGTTGAAATAAACAGTAGCAGCTTGCGGTGTTTTGAGTAGATATTTAAGTAAAAGGAATGTTTTAATGCGACGTGGTAGACATTACGTGGAATCTGAGTAGAGATATTGTTGTATGCGGAGGAATCGCAGTAATTAAATGCATAAATGATAATATGTTGTTGGAGATTTGAGATGTTGAATAGGTATTGTGTAAGTAAATGATTGATGGAAATAGGTGCGAATTTATTCTTAGCTACAGTTATGTTGCGATTGAAAATGAGGCAAGCAGTGAAATTAAGGCCTAGATACGTGAATATATTAAGTGTAGCAGTGAGATTAAATGGTCTATTGGTCGAACTTATATGGAATATGGAGATAGATGGATCGTAATTTACATGTATTTGAAGTGTATATAGAAAAGAGATATAGCCGCCTAGTAATATATTCGTCTCATATAATGAATATATAGCAGTGGAGCACGCGTTAACCTGAAAATGGTAAAATTAGTAGGCAGTAGAAGGAGTAATTTTAATTGAAAATACACATAATAATTAATCGGTCGGTACGATTCTGACAGGTCATGACGGTTGAAGAACATGGCGATGGCATTCGTAAATGAAGATATTTAATTTTATTTTTGGCACACATTTTTAATATATATAGGATGTTGGAATTTATATTTATGGTTAGGATTAATTTCTTTTAGATACTTAAAATGGCATTTTGAAGCCATCATTGGAAAGAGTTACTTATCTCATGCCATAAACAAGTCAATACGCAAATTCCCAAACCAATTCCAAAGAGTAGTGCAAATAGACCTAAAGGAAAGAAAGACCATTCCCTCCTTTAATAAAGAGTAAATCCTAGTTGTCCCCATATTGAAATAAAGTGATGAAGTGTGGGCACGCAACAAAATAATAATTGCCCAGATGAATTAAAGATACCTGCCCAATTTTAATTATGTCAATTCGTCAATTTTAGTTGTCAAGAAAAATAATATGTGATTTTTTTGATTTACTTTCCTCTATTACCAAAGATGATCATTATTTTGTTAATTATAATATTGGCATGCTAATAAATTAGTTTTAAGTTTATTCTAGCGTTTATTTTCAAAGGTAGAGATAGGAAGATTAGTTGTAAGGATACATTTAGGCTGATATTTCGGAGTCATGATATTTAAAGGCTTATATTAATTCTACGGTAGGATTTCGGAGTAAATGAGTAACACATTGAACTATACACCCTCTTCAACGGAACTTGCGAAGGTAAATAGTATTGTTGAATATATATAGATGTTTTTACCCTGAGATATTGACTTAATATGGAAATGCAACCACCGCGTTTGATTGGTATATCCATCCCCGATTTCGCATAGTTAATTAGCAACATGTAAGTGGAAATATTGCACGGGCAACATCATATTAAATTAGTACTACAACTTGAGGTGAAGTATGAGGAAGTACAGCGCGATGGTGATACCTATATTTTTATCAGTCCAACCTGGACCTTGGTAAGAATTAGGACTATGAGGCCACCAATAGGTTGCATTAAATTTGTTGCCCATACATGGGGCAAAGTGAAGAGAAAAACACTGTTGCCGCAGGTTGCATTAAATATTGGCGGCCCGAACGTGAGGCAAGTTTGAAGAGGTCGGATGAATAATTAGATTCTGGATATACAGAAATTTGATAACTTGATTATGGAGTGAATCTTGAGGATGAGATATGGATGTTAGGCTTGGACATATGTCATATGATGCCGTAGCGTCGAGCAAGTCTGAAAAGAAGGACGAATTGAGGAATGAGAATGGTTTCAAGAGAAAGATACCGGGGTTGTTGAATTAAATCTTGGACCACAGTCATGAAATTTATTCGAAGAAGGAGACGATGCCTGATAGTTTATGAACTTAGGTATGGCATGCGACGCAGAATGGATTGATAGCCATGAAGATTAAGGAAGAGAGGGCTTAACTAATGGAGAAATTTATATTTTTGGATGGAAAAGAAGAAGGTAGCAAGAAATTTGATGCGGAGTCTCGCAATATTTGACAGTCTCGTGGAAGGAGAAAGTCTACTGTATATATATTTAGGTTACTTTAAGGAATTTGATGCATGAGTGATGATGAGGGAAGAGTTTTATAACGCAAGTTTCATATTATTGATTTTATATATATGATTAGGTGGATACGACATAAATATAATTAAAATTGGGCATATAGGTCAAGGTTTGGATTTGCGTATGACTTGTATAGGTTGTCATGGCTGAGTTACGATGGTCTGGGTTAGTCTTTCCCAGTTAAACAAGAAAGTACAAAGTAAACTTTGAAGTATTTATAATAATAGATATAGTTATAAGTCTGATAGACTATTTTATGTTGATATTTGATGATTGGTTGGTTGAAGTTGAGGGATAAATAGAGAATTAGGGTTATATATAACATAACTGGAATTATAGAGCATTTTAAGTGGAATATCAAAAAAATGTCGAACTTAGCTCAATTAAAATCACAATTTGAGGATTATAAGAAAGAAATTGAGGAGGAGAACAGGAAGAGAGATGAAGTAATACAGAAAACCAAGGAAGAGCAATTAGGGATTCTTGAAGTGTTTAGACAGATAGCTGAAGAAAATAGGAAGCAAAATGAGAAGCTGCTCCAGGAGATGATTAAAAATCAGGAGGAGAGACAACAACAGATGGCTGAAGAAATTAGGAAACAAAATGAAGAAATTAGGAAGCAGAATGAAGAAAATAGGAACCAGATGACTGAAGAAATTAGGAAACAGAATGAAGAAATTAGGAAGCAGAATGAAGAAAATAGGAACCAGATGGCTGAAGAAATTAGGAAACAGAATGAAGAAAATAGGAAGCAGAATGAAGAAAATAGGAAGCAGAATGAAGAAAACATTAACAGACTGGAAGGAAAGCTCTTGGAAAGGATGAATGAGAAAAATGAGGAATTTCAGAAAATAATCAACGGACAGGATGAGAAACAAAAGCAAATGATTGAAGGAAAACTTCAAGAATTCATTAACAGGCAAGATGAAAAACAGCAGGAAACAATGAAGGAAGTGAAAGAAGCTGTAAGGATGGAAATGGAAAAAGTCGGAAGTGAAATGACACAAATTAAAGTGGATATTGACGTTTTACGTAAGGATATGACAGGGATTATGGAAAATAAGAATCAAGAGATAAATCAAGAGATAAATAAAGTTATGGAAGAATTGGCAGAAAGCAGAAATGTTATTCAAAAGTTGAAAATGGAAGAGATGAAGAGTATAACGGATAATTTGGAGAGTTTGAGGATAAATTCCACAGAAAGAATTAACAAATTGAATGAAGCAATCGAAACAACGAATAAATCAGTGGAAGTAAATATCATTCTGGCAAGAGAGCAGGTGTCAGATAAAATTAAAATAATACAAGAAGAAGCTGAACGGAATAAAAATGAAACTGACAACAGAATCAGCAGAACGGAGAGAGAATTACATACGATTCGTAAGGAAATTCAGGAAATGAGAATAGAGAACCGAACAACAAGGCCTAATGTCATGAGAACAGTAGAAATTCAGGCTTGTGATAGGGAAACAACGCCAGCAAGGACTACGGATTCAAGCCAAGGTATTAATGGAAGTTCGATGGGGAACGGAAATGGTAATAATGGAAGTCCAGCAATAATAAATATAATTAAAACCATCGAGGATAAGCCAAAACATTTTAATAATACTGCAAGTTTATCCCCAAAACGATTTTTGAGGGAGATGGAGGATTATTTTCGGGATAATAACGTTCCAAACGAGAAACGACTCAAAGTAATTGAAAAACATTTAGATGCTAACCCAAGTATTTGGTACCAGGCATTTAAGTACAGTTTCCACGAATATGAGGATTTTAAAACGGCATTTTTAAGGAAATATTGGAGTCCGGAAGTACAACAGCAGCTTAGAATGGAATTGTATTCACGAAAATTTGCTGTTACCGGTCAGACAAGATATAGTGACTATTTTGCTTTCCAATTTCAACGTTTTCAGGATTTGGATTATGCACCCAGTGAATTGGAAGCTATTAAAACTATTCAAAGCCAACTTCCACCTGAAATACAAAGATTATTGGCGACCTCGAACGTTCAAACGGCAATTGAAATGGAAGATAGGCTGAGACAAATTGACATGACGACTTCTCATCCCACGAGTAGGTTAATACGTAGTATGGGAAATGAAGAGTCAATCAATGTAATAGCCCATGAGAATTACGAAATTAACAAACGAAGAGGACAAAGAGACGTGGCTAGGAACCAGGAGATGGATGAAAGAAAAGAGATGAGAGGATACCAACGTCAAAGAGATCAAGAATATCGACGGACATATCAGATGGATGGAAGATATGTGCCATATGACAGGCAAAGTAACAGATATACAAGAAACAGAAATATGATCCGAAGAAGGAATTATTACGGAGGAAGAGGTGGACGGAACTTCAGAGAAGGGGAGTTCGGAAATAGAAGATATGCCCAGGAGCAGAAAGAAGACTTGAGAAGTCAAGAAAAATGGAAGCAAGCGATTAAAGACAAGGAGATTGTTGGAGATATCGAGGGAGCAGAGAGTTTAGAGCTCCAACAATATAAAAATTCGGAAGCAGGGAAACGTCATCTTAACCCGAATGCACAGAATTTCAATACAGGGTTAGGCGTTCCTGAGAAAAGAAAAACGTTCTAAGGCATATTAGATCATGAGAAAAATGGTAATAGAGGAAAGAAAACGGATAAGAAAATTATAAGTTTCACCCTCAATTGAAGGCAAATGACTTGGTACTTATTAGAAAGACACCAAGTTCTAATGTATCCGGAAAGATCTTTGCAAAATTTCTGCATTTATATGATGGCCCATATATTATAAGAAAAGCATTTGGGAATAACGCTTATCAAGTTGAAAATTTATCTGGAACATATAAAGGAATCCATAACGCAGCAAATATCAAGTATTATTACCGGGAAAATCAGGAACAATCCTTAAATAATATACCGGAGATATGCGGAAAGGAAGGATGCATTAATTCAGAATGTCAAACAGATGGAGAAGAGGAGACTGTTTAAAAAGAAATACATAGAGTAATTGCAAAGTCAACAGTTATGAAATGAAGTACGGAGAAGGAAGTTGATTAACGTAAAGGTCCATTTATTATACGAATGGAAGCATAGTATAAATATATTGTGACCAACATATTTAAAAAAATAAGTGGGAGGAGAAAATGTACCATTACGTTACGATTGACGTCAGTTTACATGAATATACATCGGAAGAAAAATGGCGCAGATCAGCTTCAAGCGTTAAGAATGCACGGAATAACTTTTTGTGACAAGTTGACCGTAATTAGGAGGCAGTGCCTGGCGAGATGGAAAGGAAACTCTATGAGAAATGAACCATTATACGTAAAAAAATTGAAAAACGGTCTATTATTATCTACTTTGGCAAGAAGAGTTTTCGTCGTAAACGGACTGTGAATTGCGATTACTTGACCAGAAGATTAGCTGACATAATCAATATAACCATAATAGGAGCCATACGAAGGAAGAATCCAGAAACAAACTACTGGAAAATACATAAAAACGGCAGGGAAACACGCATAATAGATTTCAAATACTGTACGGAAGAAGAGGTGTTGGGATACGGCATTCGTAAATAAGGCCTACACTGACTTAATAAACGGCCAAATTCTCATCAAATTTTACGTATTGCCCATTGATAAGATTTAAAGAACATTATTCAGACAACATAAAAAAAAAGACCAAGGAAGAGCCAGTTTATGAAAATAAAATTGAATCTGAGCAGTATCTTTAGAGGAAAAGAAATATATATACAATTAGAGAAAGTACTTGGAAAAGCTTTATATACTGAAAATTAAGATGTATTCTATCAATTTAATATTGTCTTTTCGTTGCATGGAAATTGGACACGAAATGGAGCTAGCCTAAAGCGATGGAGGGAGGCTGACCAGATCATCGTAAGCTCAAGCCTGAAGACCTAGAGATCCAGCATGACGTGATCCAGTGCAAGGCTAAGCATTCCGAGATGCCGTGACGAGGAAGAAGAAAGCAGAGTCGGACATAACATGGCCAGAGATAAGTAACGTTCTAGTAAATTTCACTATAAAGTATTTCATTTGGTGTAGTATAATTGTAGGAATGCTGAAATGCCAAAGATATGACCTGTTTGTGCCATTGTGTGAATTCTAAGGCATATGCCGAAGAAAATAACCTCAGTTACGTATTATTTATGTGTAGTAATATACTGCCGTGCTCATAAGTTTGACATGAGGTTAATGTGAGCAGTATCGGGAAGAGAATTGATGTTTTTGAACCTATATGCTTACGAGAACGTCATATATATTAAACTAGGCAAGGCTAAGATAGTGAAGTGCAATATAATAATAATAAACCTAGGCTACCCAATGACCAGATTGAATAACTAGGCCAATATCGTCTACATTTACGATGAGTTGAAATAAACAGTAGCAGCTTGCGGTGTTTTGAGTAGATATTTAAGTAAAAGGAATGTTTTAATGCGACGTGGTAGACATTACGTGGAATCTGAGTAGAGATATTGTTGTATGCGGAGGAATCGCAGTAATTAAATGCATAAATGATAATATGTTGTTGGAGATTTGAGATGTTGAATAGGTATTGTGTAAGTAAATGATTGATGGAAATAGGTGCGAATTTATTCTTAGCTACAGTTATGTTGCGATTGAAAATGAGGCAAGCAGTGAAATTAAGGCCTAGATACGTGAATATATTAAGTGTAGCAGTGAGATTAAATGGTCTATTGGTCGAACTTATATGGAATATGGAGATAGATGGATCGTAATTTACATGTATTTGAAGTGTATATAGAAAAGAGATATAGCCGCCTAGTAATATATTCGTCTCATATAATGAATATATAGCAGTGGAGCACGCGTTAACCTGAAAATGGTAAAATTAGTAGGCAGTAGAAGGAGTAATTTTAATTGAAAATACACATAATAATTAATCGGTCGGTACGATTCTGACAGGTCATGACGGTTGAAGAACATGGCGATGGCATTCGTAAATGAAGATATTTAATTTTATTTTTGGCACACATTTTTAATATATATAGGATGTTGGAATTTATATTTATGGTTAGGATTAATTTCTTTTAGATACTTAAAATGGCATTTTGAAGCCATCATTGGAAAGAGTTACTTATCTCATGCCATAAACAAGTCAATACGCAAATTCCCAAACCAATTCCAAAGAGTAGTGCAAATAGACCTAAAGGAAAGAAAGACCATTCCCTCCTTTAATAAAGAGTAAATCCTAGTTGTCCCCATATTGAAATAAAGTGATGAAGTGTGGGCACGCAACAAAATAATAATTGCCCAGATGAATTAAAGATACCTGCCCAATTTTAATTATGTCAATTCGTCAATTTTAGTTGTCAAGAAAAATAATATGTGATTTTTTTGATTTACTTTCCTCTATTACCAAAGATGATCATTATTTTGTTAATTATAATATTGGCATGCTAATAAATTAGTTTTAAGTTTATTCTAGCGTTTATTTTCAAAGGTAGAGATAGGAAGATTAGTTGTAAGGATACATTTAGGCTGATATTTCGGAGTCATGATATTTAAAGGCTTATATTAATTCTACGGTAGGATTTCGGAGTAAATGAGTAACACATTGAACTATACACCCTCTTCAACGGAACTTGCGAAGGTAAATAGTATTGTTGAATATATATAGATGTTTTTACCCTGAGATATTGACTTAATATGGAAATGCAACCACCGCGTTTGATTGGTATATCCATCCCCGATTTCGCATAGTTAATTAGCAACATGTAAGTGGAAATATTGCACGGGCAACATCATATTAAATTAGTACTACAACTTGAGGTGAAGTATGAGGAAGTACAGCGCGATGGTGATACCTATATTTTTATCAGTCCAACCTGGACCTTGGTAAGAATTAGGACTATGAGGCCACCAATAGGTTGCATTAAATTTGTTGCCCATACATGGGGCAAAGTGAAGAGAAAAACACTGTTGCCGCAGGTTGCAATATGTTGCGGATGTTTGAATACGATCGTATCTGCCTGGAGAGACTCAAAAGTGACACTACTTTATTCGATATATCAGCAAATTGCACATAATGTACATGAAGTTCAATAGACTGGAAGCTTTAACTCAAATGGTATGTTAGTTTGTATGGTCCTACTAATGAATGGAGAGCGGGGTCTGGCATCTAATCACAGTAACCAGTACACCGCTTAGACGGTTCCTGTAATACTTTTATTATTATTTTATCCGTATAATCTCCAGGGTCGGGTTTCCCCGGACTCAGCGAGGGACCACACCGCTACACCCTCAGGGCAGTGTCCTGCTATGCTGAACAAGACCTTATGGGTGATGCGAAGAATAGAATGGATAGACAAGGAAGAGGGAAGGAAGCTTTCTTCTTTTTTGAACTTGCCTTTCGTCGCACCGACAAAGATAGGTTTTATGGTGACGATGGGATAGGAAAGGGCTAGGAGTGGAAAGGAAGCGGCCGTGGCTTTAAATAAGACACAGCCCCAGCATTTTCCTGGTGTTAAAATGGGAAACCATCTGAAACTATCTTCATGTCTGCCGACAGTGTAATTCGAACCTTCTATCTCACGGGTGCAAGCTCACCACTGCGCGCCCTTAACCGCACGGCCAACTCGCCTGGTAGGGAAGGGAGCAGTCGTGCCCTTAAGTTGGGAATCATCCCGGGATTTGCTTGGAGGAGAAGTGGGAATGCACTGAAACTCACTTCGATGATGGCTGAGGTGGGATTCGAAGACCCTCTTCTCAGTTGACTTCCCGAGGCTGAGGAGCCCCTGGTCCAGCCCTCGTACCACTTTTCAGATTTTTTGGCAGAGCCGGGAAACGAAGCCAGCCTCTGGGGGGTGGCAGCTAATAACATTAACCAATACACCAAAAAGGCGGTTGATAATAATAATAATAATAATAATAATAATAATAATAATAATAATAATAATAATAATAATAATAATAATAATAATAATAATAATAATAATGTCCTCCTCTGTCGTGTAGTGATTAGCTGTCACACCCGGAGGCCACGATTCGATTCCCGGCTCTGCTACCAAATTTGAAAAGTGGTATGAAGCCTGGGACGGAGTCCGCTCAGCCTCGGGGTGTCAACTGATTAGAGGCTGGTTCGATTCCCTTCTCAGTCAACATCGAAGTGGTTCTCCTGATAAATGCCGGGATGTTACCTAAGGCTGCGGCCGCTTCCGTCCCTGTTCCTTGTGTACCCTTCCCAAACGTTTGATACCCTTACAAGGCCCCTGTTCCTCATAGCAGGTGAGGCAGTCTGGGCGAGGTACTGGTCTTTCTCCCCGGTTTTATCACCAGACCCAATGTCTCACGCCCTAGGACACTGCCCTTGAGGCAATAGAGGTGGAGTCTCGCACTGAGTCCGAGGGAAAATCCGTCCCCTGAAGGTAAACAGATTAAGAAAGGAAGAAAACAATATCATGAGATGAACGAATTTGACCAGAGAAATAAAATATCCCCTGTCATTCCAATTCACAGGATTTGGTAAGTGTTTAAATCTACTCACAATCAGTTGTTCTTATCGGGGTATTGTTCTTCAAGTTTGCTTTTATCGTTTAACCTACACTTCTCTTGCTACATGTTGGTGAGTTCCGTTGTCCCTTTAGCGCAGAGGATAGCGCGTTGGACTTCTAATCCAAAGGTCGTGGGTTCGATTCCCACAAGGGACGAGTAATTTTGACAGACAAGTAACTTGACTGGCAGAGTACAGAGAACGATATTATTGAGTTCTAGGCAAATCCATCAACGGATCTGGGTAAAATAAAGCATACGACAGCACCGCAACGCACCCTGTGGGCTGGTCTTACAGCTCAATGTAAAGTGAGGAATCGGCCTGTTTGTTATTTCATACATATGGCTTGGTACTTAATAATCGACAGTATCATGCACTTACAGGGAGAACATCACATTTATTTGGGTTCGGGTCGTTTCTGAGGGCAAGTCATTACCCCCCAATATAACCTTGCCAAACTTTCGCGATGATATATTTAGCCATTTGCTAGAAAAATAACGTTATAATATTCGACACAGGTCTTGTCTACTATAACGATACCATTTTCTTGGGGTTGATGACTTGTATGTTAGGTCCCTTTAAACAAAAAGCATAATCATGGAGTCGTTTTCGTATAGGCCGTATAGTCCAGCTGGCAACGATGAAAAATGAAAACCTACAACATGTTTTCAGGTTTTGACCGGGTCAGGGATGTAATGAATGAATCAGATATAGGCTGTTATTACGATGGGGTCGCCACTCTCCAAGTGATTTTTATTAATGAGTGATAGATGCTATGAAATGATAATGGAGAGTATTGCTGGAATGAAAGATGACAGGGAAAACCGGAGTACCCGGAGAAAAGCCTGTCCCGCCTCCGCTTTGTCCAGCACAAATCTCACATGGAGTGACCGTTATTTGAACCACGGTATCCAGCGGTGAGAGGCCGACGCGCTGCCGTCTGAGCCACGGAGGCTCCTGGCAATGATACGGATATGAAAACAGAAGGTGTCATGCATAATTCAGACTGCTTGCAACTGCCTGGAGAGACTCAAAAATGACACTACTTTATTCGATATATCAGCAACTTGCACATAATGTACATGAAGTTCAATAGACTGTGGAAGCTTTAACTCAAATGGTATGTTAGTTTGTGTTGTCCTACAAATGAATGGAGAGCGGGGTCTGGCATCTAATCCCTAGGGATCGGATTTTTATGTGTTAAAAATGTGAAAAATTTATTTTTTATGTGCTGAAAAAGTTTAAAATATGTGATAAAAAATTGAGTCCGCCTCCGTCGTGTAGTGGTTAGCGTGATTACCTGCCACCCCCGGAGGTCCGGGTTCGATTCCCGGCTCTACCACGAAAATTTGAAAAGTGGTACGAGGGCTGGAACAGGGTCCACTCAGCCTCGGGAGGTCAACTGAGTAGAGGTGGGTTCGATTCCCACCTCAGCCATCCTGGAAGTGGTTTTCCGTGGTTTCCCACTTCTCCTCCAGGCGAATGCCGGGATGGTACCTAACTTAAGGCCACGGCCGCTTCCTTCCCTCTTCCTTGTCTATCCCTTCCAATCTTCCCATCCCTCCACAAGGCCCTTGTTCAGCATAGCAGGTGAGGCCGCCTGGGCGAGGTACTGGTCACTCTCCCCAGTTGTATCCCCCGACCAAGAGCCTGAAGCTCCAGGACACTGCCCTTGAGGCGGTAGAGGTGGGATCCCTCGCTGAGTCCGAGGGAAAAGCCGAACCTGGAGGGTAAACAGATGATGATGATGATGATAAAAAATTGAAATTATTTCATTTAAATATCACATAACTAGTCGCGCTCAAGAAGTAAATAAGTATAATGTTTTGTATTAGAATATGGTGCTACCAAACGTGCTCCTTAAGGCAAAATGATATCTGTGTATGGAAACGTGCTGTATGGTATATTAATTTTTGATATGCCAGAGTAGATATTATGAATGGTTATTTTTTTAAAGATAATGTTTTGTTTAAATATGGCAAAAGCAACCTATCATCTTTGAAATAATAGTACCAGTTCGTACTCACCCATCACATGCTTGAATATTAGTTGCTAGAAGTAGTCTCAGAATTGCAGTGAACAACAAAGGTCATCTCCAAATTGTCCATCACAAATGCATGCCGATTATCTCTAAAGAACGCCTTATACTGCGAAAACGATCGCTCCACATCACAGGAAGTCAGACGAGCATAGTTAAAGAGAGGAATGTCACCAACAATAACGCCATCAATTTCGCCAACATGTACACCCTCTATTACATTAGAAATTTGGCACGTTGTTTGAAATCCTCTGTTTTTCCTGAACAAATTTTGATATTTGACCTTCAACATTCCCTGTACCTGCGAAGCCGGGAGTGAATCTAATTTATTTTCAACAGCGCGCACTTCCTTCACTGTTTCGGACAACAGGTTAGTGGATTTTTCAAGTATGTCTATAGTTTACACAAGAAGCTTAGATTGCCAGATATAAACACCAAATCATTTTTCAAAGAGCTGTCTTTTAGTATCTCTTGAGGAATCTCAATTGACGATGCGTCGTTTTTATCTAGCACGTTCACAACGGATGCAAAACTTTCGAAAATGTCTGCGTGGTTTACCACACCGCTAAGCCAGGTACCCCACCGCGTAACAATAGGCAGAGGATGAAGCGCAAGATCCGGGTTTTTCTCTTTAAAGAGATCGATTCTTTAGGGTGCTTTTACGAGGACTTTTTTGCCATTAGACACTAATTTATCCACTTGAGGATACTGAGCCCGCACAGTTTCACGTAACCTGTGTAGAGCATGAACAACGCAAGTTACGTGTATCATTTTCGGAAAGCTCACAGAAAGGCCTTCGACTGCCTTTTTCATGTAAGCTGCACTGTCAGTAAGGAAAAGCAATACATGGTCGTATTTTATACCTTTTGGCCAAAGTAAGTGCATGGCTTCATTGAATAACCTAGCTACAGTGACATGGATTGCAGCAAGCATTTCTTTACATGCTAGCAAATAAGAATGTTCGCAAGCAGTTTTGTCATTCTCCAACACACCAACTACAACATTTCATACTATTCTGCCACTTGAATCAGTGGTTTCGTCAATGCTCACCCGCAGTTTTTCGCTATCACATACTGTCCAAATTCTCTGTCAAGTTTCTTCGTAACATTTTCGGGCTTCGAGCCCCACAATCACAATCCTTGAGCGATTAGCCCAACTTTACCAAGGTACAAATGTGAACAAAGGGGCAGAAAACCCCATCATGCAAAGGAGCACTTGCTCCTAATTACAATGTTAAGGAAAAGAGCAGACCCGCTCTCAATTTTACAAGCCTATCAAAGGCTACAACAAACTTCACTTCTATCTGCCCTTAAAGCACACAAGGAAACAGGGGTACTTAATACACAACATACGGGGCCTTCGTATGAAGAAAACAGAACATCAAGTTAAGTTACTGGCCCAAAGCAAAGGGGATGGAGGCGTAAATTTGCACTCCTAACTCTTTATATTATTAAAACCTAGGTGGCTCTAGGCCGATATACAGGGGCAAGTCCCAAGCTAAGGAGGTGACTCGTCTGAAAGAGTTAGACACTTTAAGGAAGAGTAAAAACGGTTAGAAAAGCGTAGTCACCTCAATTTCAAAATGAAGGGGAGTTCGAGAGGGTGAAGCACTCTCTATCCCCGAATTACAGTTCAAGAAATAGTATTTTTTACATAGACAGAAAAATAGATTTACATTTTAAGGAGAAGGATTACATATTAAAGGTTTCGAACCTTCTCCGAGAGATAAACTGCCGAGTTAGCAAAAAAAATAAATAAAGAAGTTAAAAGGCCATTACCTTGTAGAAGAGTCGCTGCCCGAAGAACGAGGCGCTTCCCGCCCTCCGCTATATATACACACACACAGAGTAGATGTTATAGTAGTGGCCCCGAGACAAGAGAATCAGCAGTTTTTATACCCTCGTGGAAAATTCGAGACCTTTCAAGAATGAGTAGACACACCCACCCGACTTTATTGGTAGACTAAGCATTACACATGGAAATTTGAAGAAGAAAGCTATAATTGGTGGAAAATTAATTACAGAAATTCGGGATTGGCTGAGTTCAAAACTGGCGGAAAGAAAGGAATAATATTGCCAACCCACAAACCACAGAACAAAATTTAGTAGAGGCAAAACTTAAGCATACAAAATTTCTGCAAGGGAGTTCATTCCATTGCACCAGAGTGCGTTATCATAGTTTTTGGTAGAGACATCTGTTAGAGAATGTCCATATTTCTTGATACGGAGCAAGCAAACACAAATCGAAAGAGACACAGTTCAGAACACTTCAAAATTACAAAATTTACAGTAGTGACATCTTCTGAATAACCGTTGAGTTAATAGAGATTTTCAAGTTCGGAGTTTCTTCTGTAGAGGAGTTTCAATTGGGGCAAGATTTGAACTCGCGTCGCGGAGGTGTACCGCCCGGTACAATAATAATAATAATAATAATAATAATAATAATAATAATAATAATAATAATAATAATAATAATAATAATAATAATAATAATAAATATTAATAATAAATATTTGGAACTAAATGTACGATATCTCAAGTGACTGCACTTTTTACTTATCACGTGTTCGTTTAGAATGCAGTATAATTTTGATCATTTACTGCAGATAAAGCAGTCTCTTTGGCGCAGAAGAAAGCGCGTTGGACTTCTAATCCGAAGCTCGTGGTTTCGGTCAATACAAGAGACCGTAATTTGTTTGTCCGCTTCTGTGTTGTAATTGTTGGTGTGATTAGCTGCTACCCGGGAAGCCTGCCTTCGATTTCCAGCTCTGCCAAGAACTTTGAAAAGTGGTAGGAGGACTGGAACCGGATCAACTTAGCCTCGGGAAATGAGCTGAGTTCGATTCTCTCCTCAGCCATCCTCGAAGTGGTTTTCCGTGGTTTCCCACTTTTCATCGAGACAAGTGCCGGGATGGTACCTAACTTAAGGCCACGCCGCTTCCTTCCCTCTTCCTTGTCTATTCCTTCCAAACTTCCAATCCCCTTACAAAGCCCCTCTCCAGTATAGCAAGTGAGCCGCCTGGGCAGTGTACTGGCCCTCATTCCCACCTTTATCCCCCCGAACCATAGCCCCGCGCTCTAGGACACTGCCCTTAAGACGGTAGAATGTGGTTCCCTCGCTGAGTTCGCGGGAAAATCCGACCCCGGAGGGTATGAGAAAGAAAGAGGAAGGTAGAAATATATTATCTACATATTAATGAAAAACGTTTTACAAGGAAAGTGAATAACTAAACATTCAAATACATAAAATTCCAAACAGCACTGGATAGAATTGCAAGCAGTCTGAATTATAAATGAAAACTTCTGTTTTCTTATCCGTATTGATGCCAGCTGGACTATACGGCCTATATGAAAACGGCTCGATGATTATGCTTTTTGTTTAAAGGGGCCTAACATATAAGTCATCGACCCCTAGAAAACGGTATCGTTAGAGTAGGCAAGACCTGTGTCAAATATTCCAACGTTATTTTTCTAGCAAATGGCTAAATACATGGTCGCGATAGTTTGGCAAGGTTATATTGGGGGTAATGACTTGTCCTCAGAAACGACCAGAACCCGAATAAATGTGATGTTCTCCCTGTAAGTGCATGATACTGTCGATTATTAAGTACCAAGCCATATGTATGAAATAACAAAAAGCCGATTCCTCACTTTACATTGAGCTGTAAGATCAGCCCACAGGGTGTATTGCGGTGCTGTCGTATGCTTTATTTTACCCAGGGCCGTTGATGGATTTGCCTTGAACTCAATAATCTCGTTCTCTGTACTCTGCCAGTCAAGTTACTTGTCTGTAAAAATTAATCGTACCTTGTAGGAATCGAACGCACGACCTTTAGATTAGAAGCCCAACGCGTTATCCTCTGCGCTAAAGGGACAACGGAACTCACCAACATGTAGCAAGAGAAGTGTAGGTCAAACGATAAAAGCAAACTTGAAGAACGATACCCCGATAAGAACTGATTGTGAGTAGATTTAAACACTTACCAAATCCTGTGAGTTGGAATGACAGGGAATATTTTATTTCTCTAGTCAAATTCGTTCATCTCATGACATTGTTTTCTTCCTTTCTTAATCTGTTTACCTTCCAGGGTCGGTTTTTCCATCGGACTCAATGAGGGACCCCATCTCTATTGCTCAAGGGCAGTGTCCTGGAGTGTGAGACTTTGGGTCGGGGGATACAACCGGGGAGAAGGACCAGTACCTCGCCCAGACGGACTCACCTGCTATGAGGATCAGGGGCCTTGTAAGTGTATCAAAAGTTTGGAAAGGATACACAAGGATGAGGGAAGGAAGCGGCCGCAGCCTTAGGTACCATCCCGGCATTTGTCAGGAGAACAAATTGAGAACCACTTCGATGTTGAGTGAGGAGGGATTCGAACCAGGGTCGACTCAGTTGACATCCCGAGGCTGAGAGGTCACCGTTCCAGGCCTCATACCACTTTTCAAATTTGGTAGCAGAGTCGGGAATCGAATCATGGCCTCCGGGTGTGGCAGCTAATCACTACACCACAGAGGAGGACATTATTATTATTATTATTATTATTATTATTATTATTATTATTATTATTATTATTATTATTATCATCATCATCATCTGTTTACCCTCCAGGTTCGGTTTTTCCCTCGGACTTAGCGAGGGATCCCACCTCTACCGCCCCAAGGGCAGTGTCCTGGAGCTTCAGACTTTTGGTCGGTGGATACAACTGGGGAGTATGACCAGTACCTCGCCCAGGCGGCCTCAGCTGCTATGTTGAACAGGGGCCCTGTGGAGCGATGGGAAGATTGGAAGGGGGAAGGAAGCGGCCGTGGCCTTAAGTTATGTACCATCCCGGCATTCGCCTTGAGGAGAAGTGGGAAACCACGGATAACCACTTCCAGGATGGCTGAGGTGGGAATGTAACCCACCTCTACTCAGTTGACCTCCCGAGGCTGAGTGGACCCCGTTCCAGCCCTCATACCACTTTTCAAGTTTCGTGGCAGAGTTGGGACTCGAACCCGGGCCTCCGGGGGTGGCAGCTAATCACGCTAACCACTACACCACAGAGGCGGACATTGTTATTATTATTATTAACCTCCTTTTTGGTGTAGTGGTTAGTGTGTTTACTCCCCCCCCCCCCCCCACTAGAGGCTGGCTACGTTTCCCGGCTCTGCCAAGAAATCTGAAAAGTAGTACGAGGCCTGGAACAGGAGCTCCTCAGCCTCGGGAGGTCAACTGAGAAGAGGGTCTTCGAATCCCACCTCAGCCATCCTCGAAGTGAGTTTCCGTGCTTTCCCACTTCTCCTCCAAGCAAATCCCGGGATGATTCCTAACTTAAGGGCACGACCGCTTCCTTCCCTACCGGGCGAGTTGGCCGTGCGGTTAAGGGCACGCAGTTGTGAGCTTGCATCCGGGAGATAGTGGGTTCGAATCACACTGTTGCCAGCCCTGAAGATAGTTTCTCATGGTTTCCCATTTTCACACCAGGCAAATGCTGGGACTGTGTCTTATTGAAAGCTTCCTTTCCACTCCTAGCCCTTTCCTAACCCATCGTCACCATAAAACCTATCTGTGTCGGTGCCACGAAAGGCAAGTTCCAAAATTAAAAAAGCTTCCTTCCCTCTTCCTTGTCTATCCATTGCATTCTTCCCATCACCCATAAGGCCTTGTTCAGCATAGCAGGACACTGCCCTGAGGGTGTAGAGGTGTGATCCCTCGCTGAGTCGGGGGGAACCAGACCCGGGAGGGTATACGGATAAAATAATAATAATAAAAGTAATACAGGTCCGTCTAAGTGGTGTACTGGTTACTGTGATTAGTAGGGAGCGGATTTTTATGTAATTACATATTCTTTTTGCGTAAGTTTTAACGCAAGTTACGAAGTTCATTATTCCTATTGTGCATCCCCAAGTGTAAAAAATGAATCTTAATTCACATAAAAACACATATTTTCACATTTTTTTATGCAAATACATATTTTAAGAAAATCTATAATAAGCACATAAATCGGCAATATTTGTTGATCAATAAAGTTTAAAATGCTTCTGTGTTATAAAACAATGCTCATATTTTCATTTTAAGATTACGGTATTATTTTAATGTATCTGAATGTTTTGGCTATTTATGGACTTCCCTCCATAAGTTCTAAAACTTGGTGGTCACTGGCTACGTCGTTACATTTAGACAGATATTTTATTTGCTGCACGAGATGTTTCTTTGCATGATGTCATTCCAACTTTTTATGAGTCAGCCTTCTCGGGTTTTGTTTATAGAATATCATCGAAAGGCAATCACGGAGAGATAATGTGACGTAATTCCGCTACGGCATGGGAAACTCGGAAGAATATTGCCCCACCATTAGGTAGTGGAATTTCATCACTCCTAAGAGTAAGGTTAGCTGTTCGGGTCCATATATCATTCCCGTGGTCGTGTGATTTTGTGTGGATTTATAAGAAATATTTCCTTCAGTGTCCACTGCTATTCTTTTTATTGAAACAGTGATTCACCGTAAATGCGTGTGTCGTAACCTGCAAAATAATGCCAAAAGAGAAGTCGAGTACAAGGTCGCGTCTTCAACAATATGTACTGGAATTTAAAAGGATTTTCACTACCGATGGAAAAGTATTTATTTTGCCAACCGTGTGTAAAACAGTACGTGAAGATCAACGTTCTCAAGTAATCCAGCATTTGTCTGGAAATAAGCATACTGCTGCTGCTTCGCGTGTGCGTTCGCGACAATTATTAATAGCTGAACCAGCTACTTCAAATGCAGGCCCATCTAAATATTCCCAGTATTATTTAGATGTGTGCAGAACATTTGTTTGCGCCGACATTCCTCTTGGTAAAATAAATAATCCGGGACTGAGGAATTTCCTAACAAAGTACATTAATTTTGAGCCTCCAGACTAATCCACATCAAGGAAAAACTATCTCCCAAAATATTACGAAGAAACTTTACAGAGAATTCGGGCAGTATGTGATAGTGAAAAACTGTGGGTGAGCATTGACGAAACCACTGATTCAAGTGGCAGAAAAATAGGAAATGTTGTAGTTGGTGTGTTGAAGAATGACAAAACTGCTTGCGAACATTCTTATTTGCTAGCATGTAAAGAAATGCTTGCTGCAAACCATGTCACTGTAGCTAGGTTATTCAATGAAGCCATGCACTTACTTTGGTAAAAAAGAAAAACCTGAACGGGAAAAATTATTTTGTACCTGCCTTTCGTTGTTATTTCACCCAGTGTAAATTGTTGGATGTTGATGTCTGTTATTTGTTGATTTTGAAGAGAAAATATAACCTTTGTTAAAGTTTGAAATTAACTTTAATTCTGTAGTTGAGACCTATTCCAGCTCGCACCTTCTTTCACCTCTGCTGTTCAACAGAGACCTCGGAACAAGTGGTAGCAAATCGTGGTTGAATGGGTCTCAATTTAGCCCCTTTTGATGGCTAAACATTGTTTTCTATTCGAACTCTAACAATTTTCTCAGTTGCTGGAATTTTTTTTATTTTTTTCTAAAAAATTTCTGTCATCATGTCCGGCCCTCACGACGTCCTCCATCCCGGATATTTGCTCAAGGAGGAATTGATCTATGAATTAACGATTAGAAATGTTCAATCTGGAGGCACGGTTGCGATAGACACCAATAAGCTTAAAGATTCCCTTGATTTGCCTATTACTATCCCAACCTTGGGAAAAAAAGAGATTGACGACGCTCTATCCACGATCACTGATAATACTACTGAGCTAGCATCTGTCGTTAGTTTTTTTGAAGAAAACGATACCTCTCCAAATCAAACGTGTGCAAGCTAGATTGTTTCATTTTTACAATAGGGTCACTGATCTATTAACTCTTAAATTGAATGACATTCAAAGGAAGGAAGCTAGTGTCGTTCTTGAAAACCTTTCTGATCTGTCCAGTAAGGTTAGTCTATTGTTAACTGGGGCAGTCCCCCCCCCCCAAAACCGACCAACCCACTCTGGTAAACGTTGTCAGCGAGGAGCATTCTCCCGCGGGGGAAGAAGGTAGGAAGACTGTAGAAGTCCGACAAACTTCTGTTCCATTAGAAACTGAGTCCGCTCGTCGCACATCCATTCCACCCTTTGTTTTGAATAATGCACCCTCTGAAACAGCTTCTCCGCCCCTTAGAACCTTACCTACTATGTCACCCGGGTTCAGTAGTTTGCCTCATCCGTTAGCAATTAGCTCAAGGGTATTTCTAAGTTTTCTGTTAATTCCACCAGTTATGTTATTGCCTTTCTAAGATTTTTCGTTGAGTTTCAGGATCATGCTCTTGTATTTTCTCTTTCTCCATGTCAAATTCTGCAGATTATTTATCCCTATTCAATCGGTGTTCTATCTGACAAAATTGTAAGAGCTATTGCTGATCAATCATCTATAGAAGAGTTTCACGCCCATCTATTAGCAAATTTTATCCCCGCTCGAGCTAGGTCATCGCTCATTCAAAAGTACTACTACCGAGTACATCGGTTGGATGAAAACTTGGCAGACTTCATCCAAGATATTAAATTCTATGCCAGGGTGTTTGCTCTTCACTTCCCTGAAGATCAGATTGTACAAGCCATTGTGGAAGGAATTTCACCGTCGTACAGGTCCTACTTGTGTTTTGCGTCGCGTCCGCAAACTTTTGCCGAGTTAGAGGCTATGGCTGTCTCAGCGGAAGGAGTTAGATACGCCGATACCTTGCGTGTCGCGAAAGAACCTCCTCCATCCTCTAGTAATTTTCGGCCTCCACCTCGCCGATCCGTCACACCCCGTAAATGTTATGCTTGCGGCTCGCCTGACCATCTCCGGAACAAGTGTCAATTAATTAAATCTAGTAGGACAAATAATGGAGCAGGTCCATCTCAAGGCTGCTTTAAATGCGGAACATTTTATCATATTGCCAAGAATTGCCCGAACTCAAATAGCACCCCCTCCTGCTCAACTTCTGGTTCAACTTCCACCAACGCCAATAATAAAAAGTGACTAGTGGCATCGGCTGAGTCCGTGAATTCCTCTTCACAAGGCTCAGCCCCGGTTAAACCTGACGAAAATTCAGGTAAAAGTCAGAACTATTCGACATTACCATTTGAATGTCCCAAAGAATGTCTTAGGATTGCGGCGGATACTCCCGCACCTGTCCCATTTCTCAAAATTGAATTGAATAATGAGCCTGTAACTGCTCTTTTAGACTCAGGCAGTGTTTGTTCCATTATTTCGGTTGAGTGGTATTCCAAATTAAAAGCTGTGTGTAAACTTTCTGATTTTTGATCGACTTCGTTTCAATATGTTTCGGCAAATTCCTCTCCATTAGAAATTTTAGGTTTTCTGTATGCCAAAATTCGTATATCTAAATTTACTTGGAAATTTAAACTGTTTGTGGCTAAGCACTTGTCTTGCCCCATTATATTGGGAGCTGATTTCATGTCTCACACCGGTCTAGTGCTCGACCTTCAGAGCAAGTCGTGCACTTTCAAATTTGATAGTAATTCCAAAATCCCTTTGTTAAAATATAGTTCTGTGTCATGTTCATCTATTTCGCCTACCCAGGATGAGATGTTGTTAGACCTTAGACATCTACCTGAGGAGCAGGCAGAGAGTATTCGTAAGTTGTGTCAGTCGTTTCCAGAGGTTTTCTCTGATACTCTTGGTGTTACTGACCTTATCGAATATAAGATTGAGGTTACGGATTCAATTCCCGTACGGTTTCCACCTTATAGGCTATCTCCACCTAAAATGAAGGCGCTGAAAGAAATCATAGATCAGATGTTGAAAGATGGTATTATTCACCCCCCTAAGTCGGCGTATTCATCGCCTATTTTTCTAGTCCCGAAACCACAGGGGGGTTTCAGGCCTGTGATTGACTAAACAGCTCGCAATCGGAAGGTGGTGTTACAATCGGTGCCCCTTCCAGACCTTCACTCTTGTTTTTGATGGTTTCGTAAAGCTAAGTTCTTCACCATCTAAGATCTTAATCAGGCGTATAATCAGATACCGCTTGCAGAGGAATCTAAACACCTGACAGCGTTTGCCACGGATTGGAACTTGTATGAATACAACCGCATGCCTTTCGGGCTCCCCACGGGAGCAACTGTGCTTACGAGACTGTTAGATAGGGTCTTCTCGGACATCAAATTTGAATACTTGTATCATTATCTTGATGATGTCGTCGTAGCATAGACTTGGCGTTATGCTCCAGGAATGCGTTGCCTGTGATTAAAAGTATGGAGGTTAAGGAATGGGGTGAGTCTGATCATCTCCCAATTATTGTCAGAATAAAAGTTAGAGAGGGTAAGACACCAACAAGTAATATGCTAAAATACAAAGAAAAGATAGTCACTAAATATAGGTGGAGAGAGGAGCTAAAAAACGAGTTTATGAATTATTATGATGGAGAAATAGGACAGATAGTGAAAGCTGGAAGAGATTCAATGATAGAGAGTAACCAAACGAGTACAGCAGTTAAAATAATTGAAAATTCTGTAAAGATGGCAGGGGAGAAGATGAGGATAAAGGAGGGGCAGAATATAATAGGAAAAGGCTGGTACAATGACGAATGCAGGCATAAAAAGTATGAAGTGATGAAAGCACTGAAAGAGTTTCGGAAGCAAGGGGGAGAAAACCATAGGATGGGATTCTGTAACTTGAGAAGAGAATATAGGGAATTACTGTATGCAACTAAGTCTGAATGGCAGGAACAGAGAGTTGTCGAATTAAATAGCAATGCAAAACAGAATGATAGTAGAAAAGTTTGGAGTACAATTAAGGGGATTTGTGGAATACGGAAGCTGCCGCGGCAGACGGTAATAAGTCAGGCTATCTGAGTGGAGCACTATAAGAAACTATTAGAGGCTGAAGATAGGTGGAGACCGAGATTAAACGATACTGGTATATCGGTAGGGCTAGGGAGTACTGTGCCGGCATTAGATAAGGAAATATCGAAAGAAATAAGGGAGGTACTAGGGAAAGCCAGGAAAGGCAAATCAGGAGCGATTTCGGGTATCACTAACGAATTTTGGAAGCAGCTGGCGCAAAATAAGGATATCCTAGAAAGTATGGCGAAACTATTTAACAAAATATTTGAAGGAGGTGAGTTCCCAAAATCTTGGCAAGAGGGAGTGATCTGCCCAATCTATAAGAAGGGAGATAAAAATAACCCTAACAACTACAGGGGTATAACGTTGGTAGATACATTAAGTAAAATATATACAGGTGTGTTAGCAAAAAGGATAATGAAGTGGGCAGAGGGGGAATCGATTCTGGAGAGGCTGCAAGCGGGTTTTAGAGAAAGGATGAAGACAACAGATAATATTTTTGTAGTGAAAACAATAATAGATAAGTATGTAAAAAAGAAAGGAGGAAAAGTATATATTACTACTATTGATTTGGAGAAAGCATTTGATTCTGTGAGCAGAGGGGCGGTCGTGGCCAAGATGAGAGGGATAGGAGTGTCCCAAAAGATGATAACAGCGGTTGAAAATAAATATGCAGAAGTAAGGTGCGCAATAAAAACTAAGGAGGGCGTAGTATTTGGAGAACTATTCTCTAATGTAGGATTAAAACAGGGTTGTAAATTGTCACGAGTACAGTCTCTACTCTTTATAAATGATATATTTCAATCGAAAGGCTTCGAGGCAGGGGTTTACCCAAGTCTTGAGAACCGGGATATTCCGGGCCTCATTTTTGCTGACGACATCCTTCTGCTCACTTTGACACCCAATAGTATGCAAGGTAGTATAAATGTGGTGGTAAACTACTGTCAAGAATGGAACTTAAAAATCAATGTACAGAAAACTAAGGTAATGGTGTGTAAAAAAGGTCATAAATTAGCAAAGAATGAAAAATGGTGGATGGGCGAGACGAGGTTAGAAGTTGTCAATAAAGTAGAATACTTGGGTATGATTTTAAGTGGAAACGGAAAGTGTTCAAAGCAAATAAATAGATCAAAGCTAAAAGGCATGAGTGCACTGTCAGCTATTAGCATACTGGAGAAGAAGATGATGTCGTTGTGTTTTCTGAGACCTTTGAAGAACATCTTGATCATCTGAAAGAGGTCCTAAGTCGCCTTCGTAAGGCAGGGTTAACGGTGAAGTTGTCCAAGGTTGCATTCGCTAAGCCCTCTATGTCATTTCTAGGGCACATTGTGTCGCCCGATGGTGTCGCAGTCGATCATTCTAGAACACAGGCCATCCGTGATTTCAAACCTCCCAAGGACATCAAAGGGATTGCCAGGTTCATAGGCATGGTGAACTTCTTCAGGAAATTCATTCCCAACTTTGCTAATAGAGCGGCGCCCTTGAACTTACTCCGCAGGAAAGGCTCCAAATTCGAGTGGGGGCCTTCTCAACAAGCCGCTTTCGACGACCTCAAATTAGCCCTTTTTTAATGCCCCTGTCCTCGCTATGCCCGATTTCTCTAAGAAATTCATCGTCCAAACCGACGCGCCGTCATCGGTGGTAGCTGCAGTCCTTCTTCAAGAGACTGAACTAGGGAGGCGACCCATCGCCTATGCCTCTAGGACATTATCGGCCCAAGAATCCAAGTATTCCATCTACGAACTTGAAGGTTTAGCAGTTTTGTTTGCTCTAGAAAAGTTCCGCCTCTATCTGGAACATGTCAAGTTCGACTTGGAGACAGACAACCAAGCCTAAGTTGGGTCTTAGGTAGGCCGCGTCGTACTGGTCGTATAGCCCGATGGGCCATCCGAATTTCTGCCTTCCAATTTGAGATTAGGCATATAAGAGGTACTGAAAATGTTGTGGCAAACGGACTAAGCCGTATGCTTTCTAATGAGCTAGAGACCCCTGAACAGATTGATAGCTCTTCACCTCCCGAGTCCATACTACCTGAGGTTAATGCCATTCTAATGCTCTTTAGGGATATTGAAAAATATCAACGTGAAGATCCGACGCTGGCTTCGATAATGGAAACCCTTTCTTCTGGGGAACACGTCGTCCCTTATGTACTGAAGAATGGTGTTTTATGTTGCCCGTCGAGGCATGATAAGATGATGAAAGTTGTGGTTCCAGCTGTTCTCGTGCCCATGATCTTCAAGTACTATCATGAGACCCCATTGGGGGGGGGCATTTAGGTATCTTCAAAACTAGAGAAAAGATTCGAGAAATGTTCATTTGGAAGGGTATGGACGGAGAAATCCGTGAATTGGTAAAGGCTTGTAAATCTTGTTGGCTTAGCAAACCCACCATGTCCACTAAGCAAGGGCTCTTGTCTTCTCATCAAGCGTCGTGCCCCATGGAACGTCTTTACATCGACTACGTAGGACCCTTCCCCCAGTCAAAGGGGAATGCCAACAAGTTCATCCTGGTGTGTGTTGATGGCTTCACTAGATTTTCTTGGTTATTTCCGACTAAGCTGGCTACCGCTCAGTCCACCATTTCTTGTTTAAAATCCATCTTCGCTTCTTTTGGTCCGTGTCAATATATTGTTTCAGATAATGCTAAAGTTTTCACATCCAATCTCTTTCGTAAATTCTGTTTTGATCTGTCCATCTCTCATGTGACTACTTCTGCTTACTATCCTCAACCATCTCTAGCTGAACGGGTCAATCGTAATTTGAGGTCGGCGCTGATTGCCTATCATCATGAAGATCATTCTAGGTGGGACACGTCCCTGCATTGGTTAGCTTTTGCTTTGAATTCGGCGGTTCATGAATCTCATAAGTTTACTCCAGCTTCCTTGATGTTCAAGTTCGTACCCAACTCACCGCTTGCTAACCTTTGGTCTCTTAGTGATATTCTACCAGAGGCAATACATCCAGATAATATTAGAGATCTTTGGAAGAAGGCCAAGGCCAATCTTCAAATTTCTCATGAAAAGGTTAGGGAAAGATATGATCGTGGACGGAGGCCCACAAACTTAAAAATAGGAGACCAAGTTATGGTCAAGAATTTTGTTCCCGCGGGCAAGCTTGCCCCCAGATTTCATAGGCCGTGTACCGTCTTGGATTTTTTTAACCTTCCACGCCAATTGCTTCTCAGCCTCAACTCCTAGACAGTACCCTAAAAATTTATATTCCAACAAAATTCTGCCGCCGAGATCTTAATGTTTCAGTGCTCCCGCAGCCGCGCGGCGCCGTACCGCCACTGAGGTGGGGTACCGGCCCACTCCACTCCAGTGAGTTCAACCAGTGTACGGCGAGCCGGAGTCCTCCTTCCGGCCAAGGCTGATGTACGGCGCACCACCTGCAAACTGCTCAAGGAAACAATCGTCGCGTCTGCGGCGTGCTTCACTATGACTACCCCTCTCATAGTAGCGGGAGAGGTGTATCTCAGGGTACTTGAGGGGCCCGAGCGGCCTCCACTGGATACAAGCAGCGGCGACAGTTCTCACAGTCAACATTAATCGACAGCTTATGTACTACTTAAGCTACATGGACACTCTATTTCTCCTATTAATAATTTTCTGCTTCAATCAATCTTGGTGGACTTAGAAAAATTTTACTTCCATGAATTTAGGTTTAGTTTCGCAATTCTACAATAACAAAGTAATTCTAAAAACTGGATTTAAACGATTCCCACCCATCATTATCAAACAAATTAAGAGACCTCCGTCTACTGAAAAATTGTATTTTCTCTGCTAAATTATTCTTCAACCGGTCTGCAAAAAACTTGGACTTTGTTTTGGAGAATTTATTTTTGTGTCACCCCTTGGAAGGACGTTTGTGGGGGGGGGGGGACGGCTGTACCAGGCGGTACACCTCCGCGACGCGAGTTCAAATCTTGCGCCAATTGAAACTCCTCTACAGGAGAAACTCCGAACTTGAAAATCTGTATTAACTCAACGGTTATTCAGAAGATGTCACTACTGTAAATTTTGTAATTTTGAAGTGTTCTGAACTGTGTCTATTTCGATTTGTGTTTGTTTGCTCCGTATCAAGAAGTATGGACATTCACTAACAGATGTCTCTACCAAAAACTATGATAACGCACTCTGGTGGAGTGGAATGAACTCCCTTGCAGAAATTTTGTATGCTTAAGTTTTGCCTCTACTAAATTTTGTTCTGTGGTTTGTGGGTTGGCAATATTAATCCTTTCTTTCCGCCAGTTTTGAACTCAGCCAATCCCGAATTTCTGTAATTGATTTTCCACCAATCATAGCTTTCTTCTTCTTCAAATTTCCATGTGTAATGCTTAGTCTACCAATAAAGTCGGGTGGGTGTGTCTACTCATTCTTGAAAGGTCTCGAATTTTCCACGAGGGTATAAAAACTGCTGATTCTCTTGTCTCGGGGCCACTAGTATAACATCTACTCTGTGTGTGTGAAAATGTAGCAGGGGGCGGGAAGCGCCTCGTTTTGCGGGCAGCGACTCTTCTACAAGCTAATGGCCTTTTAACTTCTTTATTTTTTATTTTTATTTTTTGCTAGCTCAGCAGTTTAACTCTCGGAGAAGGTTCGAAACCTTTAATATGTAATCCTTCTCCTTAAAATGTAAATCTATTTTTCTGTCTATGTAAAAACTACTATTTCTTGAAATGTAATTCGGGGATAGAGTGTGCTTCACCCTCTCGAACTCCCCTTCATTTTGAAATTGAGGTGACTACGCTTTTCTAACCGTTTTTACTCTTCCTTAAAGCGTCTAAATCTTTCAGACGAGTCACCTCCTTAGCTTGGGACTAGCCCCTGTATATCGGCCTAGAGCCACCTAGGTTTTAATATGTAGAGTTAGGAGTGCAAATTTACGCCTCCATCCCCTTTGCTTTGGGCCAGTAACTTAACTTGATGTTCTGTTTTCTTCATACGAAGGCCCCGTAGGTTGGGTATTAATTACCTCTAATAATAATAATAATAATAATAATCGTATGGCCTCAGCTACCGTGTGCAGACATTTCAATTTGACGCCATCTGGCTGTCTGCTCGTCAATTTCGACGTTCCTTTTTACTCTAGGCCCCCACTAGATGGCAGACCGAGTAAACCGAAACTCTCTTGGGCGTCTATGGCTGAGATTTAATGAATTTTGTCGGGTAAACACCAAATGTGTCACCAGAGATCTTTTACATGCCGACATCGTACGACATGGAGTGTCGAATGGACTTTTTTCCGCCCTGCAAAAATCCGACTACCTCTGCCGGGTTTGAACCCGCTATCTTGGGATCCAGAGGCCGACACTCTACCACTGATCCACAGAGGCAGCTTTAATTACCTCTGTTTCCTTGTGTGCCTTAAGGGCAGACAGAAGTGAAGTTTGTTGTAGCCTTTGATAGGCTTGTAAAATTGAGAGCGGGTCTGCTCTTTTCCTTAACATTGTAATTAGGAGCAAGTGCTCCTTTGCATGATGGGGTTTTCTGCCCCTTTGTTCATTTTTGTACCTTGGTAAAGTTGGGCTAATCGCTCAAGGATTGTTATTGTGGGGCTCGAAGCCCAAAACCTGGTAAAAAACCCCTGAACGGGAAAAATATTTTTGTACCTGCCTTTCGTTGTTATTTCACCTAGTGGAAATTGTTGAATGTTGTTATCTGTTATTTGTTGATTTTGAAAAGAAAATATAACCTTTGTTAAAGTTTTAAATTAACTTTAATTCTGTAGTTGAGACCTATTCCAGGCCGCACCTTCTTTCACCTCTGCTGTTCCACAGAGACATCGGAACAATTATTATTATTATTATTATTATTATTATTATTATTATTATTATTATTATTATTATTATATTGTTGTTATTACTATTATTTTTATTATTATTGTTATTCTTATGATGGTTATCCTCGAATTTCCGTGGACAGGAATGTGTCTCATATGCGGATCGCTATTGTACGTGCTTGTTTGTAGATGACAACAATAGATACAATTCCAAATTGAGGTCTCGCAAGTCAGGCGTCGAAACCTTGCAGAGGATGGGAAGGTTGGAAGGGACAGGCAAGGAATAGGGAAGGAAGCGGCCGTGACCTTAAGTTAAGTACCATCCCAGCATTTGCCTGGAGGAGAAGTGGGAAACCACGGATAACCACTTCCGGGATGGCTGACGTGTGACTCGAACCCACCTCTACTCAGTTGACCCCACGAGGCTGAGTGGATCCCGTTCCAACCGACGAAACACTTTTCAAATTTCGTGGTAGGGCCGGGATTTAAACCCGGGCCGCTTAGATACAACCCGCGTATAATCCTTCTTCACCTCATGGGTATTATTTTCGAAAATACCGAGCTCGATAGCTGCATTCGCTTGAGTGCGGTCAGTATCCAGTAATGGGGAGATAGTGGGTTCGAACCACAGTATCGGCAGACCTGGAGATGGTTTTCCGTGGTTTCCCATTTTCAAACCATTCAAGTGCTGGGTCTGTACCTTAATTAAGACCACGGCCGCTTCGTTCCCATTCCTAGGCCTTTCCTCTCACATCGTCCCCATAGGACATATCTGTGTCGGTGCGAAATAAAGCATAATTATAGCAACAAATATCTTTCGAAAATAAAAAAAAAGAATCAGCGTCCTTACTACACAGATTACAGAACAACGTGAGCGTAGTCCCTTTGGCGCAGAGGAAAGCGCGTTGGACTTCTAATCCAAAGGTCGTGGGTTCGATTCCCACAAGGGACGGTAATTTTAAGCAAGAAGAGCACATAAATACCTTCTATAGTGTAAGAGTAAAGTCATGTAAACTCGTCACGCTATCACGTGATCCAAGTTTTCTATTTAAAACGGCCACGTTGGAATACCTCACTCGAATATGGAACAATTGCAAATAATTTGAAATGTCCGTGACTTGTGTAGGCACTTGGATTATGAAAAAAAAAAAGGAGAAATCGCAAAATGACGTCCTTCCTTCTGTTTTGACGGAGTCTTTGTTTGACGTATATATATCGTATATATGTTGCCGATGTTTTGAATACGATCGTAACTGCCTGGAGAGACTCTAAAATGACACTACTTTATTCGATATATCAGCAACTTGCCTTATTGGGGATGGGAAGAATAGAATGGATGGACAAGGAAGAGGGAAGGAAATTTTTTCTTTTTGGAACTTGCCTTTCGTCGCACCGACACAGATAGGTTTTATGGTGACAATGGGATAGGAAAGGGCTAGGAGTGGAAAGGAAGCGGCCGTGGCTTTCAATAAGACACACCGAGCTCGATAGCTGCAGTCGCTTAAGTGCGGCCAGTATACAGTATTCGGGAGAAAATAGGTTCGAACCCCACTGTCGGCAGCCCTGAAAATGGTTTTCCGTGGTTTCCCATTTTCACACCAGGCAAATGCTGGAGCTGTACCTTAATTAAGGCCACGGCCACTTCTTTTCCCACTCCTAGACCTTTCCTGTCCCATCGTCGCCATAAGACCGATCTGCGTCGGTGCGACGTAAAGGAAGTAGCAATGAGACACAGCCCCAGCATTTGCCTGGTATGAAAATGGGAAACTATCTTCAGAGCAGCCGACAGTGTATTCGAACCCACTATCTCCCGGATGCAAGCTCACAACTGCGCCCCCTTAACCGCACGGCCAACTCGCCCGGTAGGGAAGGAAGCGGTCGTGCCCGTAAGTTAGGAATCAACCCGGGATTTTCTTGGAGGACCTCGTACCACTTTTCAGATTTCTTGGCAGAGCCGGGAAACGAAGCCAGCCTCTGGGGGGTGGCAGCTAATCACACTAACCACTACACCAAAAAGGCGGTTAATAATAATAATAATAATAATAATAATAATAATAATAATAATAATGTCCTCCTCAGTGGTGTAGTGATTAGCTGCCACACCCGGAGGCCATGATTCGATTCCCGGCTCTGCTACCAAATTTGAAAAATGGTATGAGGCCTGGAACGGTGTCCTCTCAGCCTCGGGATGTCAACTGAGTCGAAACTGGTTCGATTCCCTCCTCACTCAACATCGAAGTGGTTCTCAATTTGTTCTCTTGACAAATGCCGGGATGGTACCTAAGGCTGCGGCCGCTTCCTTCCCTCATCCTTGTGTATCCTTCCCAAACTTTTGATACACTTACAAGGACCCTGATCCTCATAGCAGGTGAGTCCGTCTGGGCGAGGTACTGGTCCTTCTCCCCGCTTGTATCGCCTGACCCAAAGTCTCACACTCGAGGACACTGTCCTTGAGCAATAGATATGGGGTCCCTCATTGAGTCCGATGGAATAACCGACCCTGGAAGGTAAACAGATTAAGAAAGGAAGAAAACAATGTCATGAGATGAACGAATTTGACTAGAGAAATAAAATATTCTCTGTCATTCCAACTCACAGGATTTGGTAAGTGTTTAAATCTACTCACAATCAGTCGTTCTTATCGGGGTATTGTTCTTCAAGTTTGCTTTTATCGTTTAACCTACACTTCTCTTGCTACATATTGGCAAATTCCGTTGTCCTTTTAGCGCAGAGAATAGGGCGTTGGACTTCTAATCCAAAGGTCGTGGGTTCGATTCCCACAAGGGACGAGTAATTTTGACAGACAAGTAACTTGACTGGCAGAGTACAGAGAACGAGATTAT
Organism: Anabrus simplex; assembly: GCF_040414725.1. Classification (NCBI taxonomy): domain Eukaryota; kingdom Metazoa; phylum Arthropoda; class Insecta; order Orthoptera; family Tettigoniidae; genus Anabrus; species Anabrus simplex. The sequence continues at coordinate 265,392,791 of NC_090265.1, read as the reverse complement.
TGAGTTCATGGCAAATCCAACAACGGATCTGGGTAAAATAAAGCATACGACAGCACCGCAATACACGCTGTGGGCTGAACATACAGCTCAATGTAAAGTGAGGAATCGGCCTGTTTGTTATTTCATACATATGGCTTGGTACTTAATAATCGACAGTATCATGCACTTACAGGGAGAACATCACATTTATTTGGGTTCGGGTCGTTTCTGAGGACAAGTCATTACCCCCAATATAACGTTGCCAAACTATCGCGACCACGTATTTAGCCATTTGCTAGAAAAATAACGTTATAACGTGGTATTTAAAAAATGCAATCACTTGAGATATCGTACATTTAGTTCCAAATAGTGAATTCATCAGAGACCAGGTAGCGGTAAAGACATTATACATTCTTCTTAAATGTAAGATATTAGATTCATATTTATTATTATTATTATTATTATTATTATTATTATTATTATTATTATTATTATTATTATTATCCTCGTATTTCCATGGACAGAATTGTGGATCGCTATTGTACGCGCTTGTTTGTAGATGGCAACAATAGATAGGGAAATCTTGGCAAATATGGGCACAAGAAGATATATCTTAAGGAAAGGAGCACTAAAACAAACTCCATTTTCCTGGTAAAAAATCCTTGAAAACTTACAACCATTCCCATTCTAATAGAGCTTGAACCAGCTCCAGTCCATAGTGGTTTCCTTACTGTGTTGAACCCTTGACTTACCATTCCATCGTTGGTCGGCCACAGCTGCTGCAGTAGAGCAATATCGAACTCTTAAATCTTGGGGTCGTAGCGGGAAGAATAATTCGGTCACGATCTTAACCAAACGATGGGGTTCAGAAGAGAGCCTAACTACTTGAAATGAGGAGCAAATATGTGCTTACTAACTTTTATTGAATTAATTATCTGCACAAAAATTCATTTATACAAAATCCTTGATCAAGAAAATATTTAATTATTTAATGTTTCAAACGCAGTCACATTGCATGACGTTAGTTTTATTGATTACAATATCGAAGCATTTTCTTCGGAGAAAAGTAGAAATATCACAGATTAGTGGACGGCGAAACTGAAAAGTGAGGAGAAAACCTGAAAATCGAGCACCTATTAATCCAAACGATAACTTAATCCACACGATTCTTGGAAAATCTGACCTTCAATAGATAGAGTTCCAGATTTACTCTTAATTAAGGTTATCCACCAGTCAAATACCCTGTCGGATATGGAAACACCCGCCGAATGGTCCCTTAATCGAACCAAATTGACTATCAGTTGCTTTGGATAGGTTGCGAAATATTATTGGAAAGCATGGTGTTCATTACAAGTTAACAGCAGCATTCACAATTAAAAATAAAATTCCACCATGTATTGTCATCTCGTGACACACTTAAGTTATAAAATTATCCCGATGCTGAAACGTGCATCACCCAAACAGCTGGTCAGAAGGAACCAACAACAACACGATCCGAGATTACGTCGTTCTGAAGAAAAAATACTGCGAAATGCATGAAACACTTATTCATCACGCATTTAGAAGAAATGCCAAACACTGAAGTTAATCATAAAGTGGAAAATCATTTCGGAAATATTATTACAAAACCAACTTTCAGGTTATAAATGGTTACGTTAAGTTTAATCAAATTACAAGTCCACATGGTAAAATAAATTCAAAATATTAGGAGATCTTTTCTTTACAACAACGACTACCATTACAGATCCATCTACATATTGTTTGTCCCAACAAACTGCCTACAAAGTTATTGATCGACCACAGTCAACTACGCATTATAAATATGAAGAACGACAAAAATTGAAAATAAAATATATATCCGGCTGACGAATCGAATCCGCATTGGTAACTCAAGTCTCACACAAATAAGCTGAGTGTCAACACGCACACTAGCAAAGCAAACGGACGTCAGAACGACAAACAATTAAGTCCGTAACAAAAATAAAATACTGAAGTTCAATGAACTCAAACACGCGTGGCGAACTGCAATAATATTCAATCACCGTTAGCTCAGTACCCACTATTGGACAACCCTCACGTTCATGCCACTAGTGGTTCCATAATCTTAGGTAAACACCTTCCAGCTGGTAAGGGCTGTGCGCAAAATATGGCCTCAATATTACTCTTCGCATTGCATACACTTCTGCAGACACTACCATCGCTCAAGTCCGCTAAAACACCTAATCTAAGACTTCAGTATACTCAGCCGACATCCTAAACCTATCGTCGGGCCTACCTAATGTCTGCACCTTAACACTAACCTCTATGAACATACACACACCTTCCTAAACCTATCGTTGAGCGTAAACTCGGATGCCTCATCATCAGTATACTCCTAGGATGACATGTGACGTCCTAAGTCTATTGTCGAACGAAAATTGGGTTGTCTACGCTTCCTCTAGAATGTCAGGCGAAATCGTAAATTCAAACACACTCTTAGATATTTTAGCTGGAAACAATGTCGAAACTAATAGCACACAATGAAACAAATCTTGCCACAGAATGAACGCAAGTCGGGAAATGCAACTAAGTCCCTATCTTGTTAATAAACGTGAAATTGAAAAATGAATAACGCCTGGCAAGCAATCCACAATTCAAACACGGTCTCGACCTACGCAATGAAGTTCGGAAAAATGATAATGACTTTCAACACACGTCTAACATTACGTGAATATCGCCAAAACACTAATCATCACCACCGCAAAAATCCACACTATAACTCTAGGGTGAGGCCCTCAAATCGCCTACCATCTCACTATTCCAAATATCCATATCCATTTACTATCCAGTGAAGCGAAATTCGATGAATCTATACAGCCAAACTATCGCTTTAATAACGTTCAATATCTCATCCCACAATGTTTTCGATTTAATGATAAATTATCGTCTCGTAATAATGAAATTTATTGAGTGGAAATTTGTCATTACAGTCAAATAACACCAACCGTGTATTCAGAATGATCTTCTACTCTTGAGGTCATATACTGTAAAATTGATTATGCTGACTTTACGTAAACTAATAACTTGGATTTAACTGTCAAGAACTACAACCTTCAACAGCAATTGATTTTCACTGGGGATCTTAACTTGAAATCATGATGTGCGTCAGAGAGCACTCATTTCGACCCAACCTTCACCAGGTCAGCTGTTCCGGATTGTTAGCGGAATAACTACAGAATGCCTCAGAAATATCTCCTTTAATATACAGCCTGTCTCAAAAATTCTTCGCCATCAGCAAATATAGCCTGTCTCAAAAATTCATTCTCATCGCCTCTCACGGCGGTATTACACATGAAATACAGGCTCATCTGCCTTCAACAACTATACGACTCTTATCTCATCATATAAAAATTCTTCGACATCATTCCATTCCTTCTGTTTCAAGACTTTTCAAACCTCAATCCACTCGTGACAAACAACTTTTATAAAAATCCTTTATCATTTTTTTCTTTTTACTACAAGTTTCGGACCTCAGGAATACAACAACACCCCGTGATTTCCTATATCACCGACATACACGATGTCACAAAATTTAACTTCCCACGAATAAAAACATGACTTTATCAGACTTCACTGGATTTCGAGACGAACGCACACTTTATTGAACATAGCTGTTATATATATTTTTAACATAGGAAAACTTTATCCTACGGTAAATATTATTATTACTATATATATATATATATATATATATATATAATTCGCTGGGGCCATCAAGGACCACGTTAAGTCTTGTTGCATTTGACACTGAACTTGGCCTTCTTTAGAGCCCAAATGTCCCTCATTCTTTGCGAGTGGGCCTGCTTACGCTCCTCTATCCAAGGAGCACCGTGTCTTTTCTTCGGTTGCTCGTCTCGGTTTAGCCCGTTCGTCAATATTTTCTTGCTGAAGAGATCTCCGTTAAGGGCGTCTTCAGCTGAGATATGTAGCATTTGCAGGTCTTCTTTGGTATTTCTAAACCAGGGAATTGTGGTTTTGGGGTTTGAATCAAAAAAGTGAAAGATTTCTTTAGTTAACTTTCTTCCGTCCATTCTTTTCAGATGACCGTAAAATCGTGCCCGTCTTTTTCTGATTGTGTCGGTAATTTTCTCTATTTTGCTGTAGACTTCCTTGTTGGATCTCTTTTGATGGATTCCATTCCTGTACTTTGATCCCAGGATTCCTCTCACAATTTTGCGTACTCTTTTCTCCAGTTCTTCAACGAGTCCTTTGTTGGCATTTAGAGACAGGGTTTCGGCTGCATATAGAACTACTGGCATCAGAACTGTTTCATAGTGACTTATCTTGGTGTTTTGGGAAAGGCATTTTTTGTTGTAGATTGTGCGGGATGTTTGGTAGGCTATTTCCAGTTTGCGTACTCGCTCCTCGCTCCTGAAGTGCTTCTTTGTCCAGTCAATTTTTCATGATGATCTCACCCAGGTATTTGAATTTGTCTACTCGGGTGATGTCCCCGTATTTTGTGTGGAGTTTTGGTGGAGCCTCTTTGATGTTAGTCATTACTTCTGTTTTCTCAAACGATATCTGCAAACCAGTTTGTTAGGCAATTTCCTTTAAAATTTCAACTTGAGCTCTAGCGGTTTCTATGTCGTTTGAGAGAACAGCAATATCATCGGCAAATGCTAAGCAGTCTGTTGCGATCCCCTTGGATTTGGTTCCTATTCTCAATGGACTGTAGTTGGTTTCCTGTAATCTCACGCGCCAGGTTCTGATGATCTTTTCAAGAACACAGTTGAAGAGTATCGGGGATAGCCCATCACCTTGTCGGACTCTTGTTTTGATGTCAAAGGAATGCGAGAGACATCCGTGAAACTTCACCTTGGATTTTGTATCGGTCAGGGTGGCTCTAATTAATGCCAGCAGTTTCAGGTCAACTCCAAATTCATTTAAGATATTTAGCAGGACTTCCCGGTCAATGGAGTCGCACGCTTTCTTAAAGTCCACAAAGACCGACACATACTGCTTGGACCTTAGTATACAATATCTGATGATCGTTTTGAGATTTTGGACCTGTTCAGCTGTTGAGCGAACATTCCTGAACTCTCCTTGGTATTCACCTATTTGATGTTCGACTTGTGCTTCCAAATGCTCCAGGATGGCAAGTGATAGAATTTTGTAAGTCACTGGTAGCAAAGATATTCCTCTGTAGTTGTTGCTGTTCTTCATGCTGCCTTTTTGTGTAATAGATGGATCAAAGCTATTTTCCAATCTTCGGGTAGGGTCTCCTTGTTCCAAATTTCTTCTATTTGCTTATGCAAGATATCAAGTGATTCCTCTGGGGCATATTTCCATAGTTCTGCTACTACTGAGTCTTTCCTCGGTGCTTTGTTATTTTTGAGACAAGCAATGTGGCGCTTGATTTCATCTCTGTCGGGTGGTCTGGAATCTGGGTAACTGAGTAAGGGTCCCTTGGTCTCAATGGCGCTTTGCGGTTTAGAGGAATTAAATAAATTCTTGAAGTAAACTGTCATAATGCTGCAATATTCTTCATTTGACGTCGCCAGTGTGCCGTCCTTTCGCTCAAAGCATAGAGATGGTGGTTTATAGCCAGTGAGTTTGCGTTTGAAGGCTCTGTAGTACTCTCTGCTTTCATTCTTCCTAAAGTTTTATTCTATCTTTTCAATGAGAGATTTTTCGTATTTACGTTTTTCAGTTCGGAACACCCTAGCTGCTTGGGCACGTTGGGGTTTGTAGGTTTCCCTATCATTTTCTGATTTCGTAGAGTAGTACTGTTTCCACGCATTGAGTCTTTCTTCGAGGACTGATTCGCAGGTACCATTCCACCAGGCATGCTCTTTGCTTCTTTTGATTTCTGCAACGTCTTTGGCGGCCTCAACGAGCAGACTTTTGGCGTTGTTAAAGTCACAGTCATTTGATCTAGCCTTCTCCTGGAACTCCTCGACCCTTTGCCGAAGTTTATCATTGTCGAAGCATGTGATCTGTTTGATTGTCTTCCTTGTGTTTGCGGGAATTGGTTTGAATTTGATAAGAGACATATAATGATCTGAGGCCATATTGATGCCTTTCTTTACTTTGACATTCATAATCTCAGGGCTGTTTCTTCTGGAGATTGCAACATGATGAATTTGGAACTCTCCGAGAGCTTGGACGGGAGAACGCCAAGTCATTTGCTTTCTGGGTAGATGGCGAAAGTGGGTCGACATGACCTGCAGGTAGTGAATTTCGCAAATGGACACCAGTCTTTTGCCGTTGGGATTGGTTCTATTGTGAGCAGGGTAATTTTCTATAACTTTCCTGTACTTCTGTTCACGACCTAGTTGGGCATTGAAGTCACCCAAAAGAAGCTTGACATGGTGTTTGGGGATTTTGTTTAATTTTTCATCCAGTAGGTCCCAGAAATTATCAACTTCGTCTGGATCAGACTTGTTCTTATCGTTTGTAGGAGCATGTGCGTTAACTAAGGCGTAGGTTTTGTTCGCGCATTTAATTGTGAGTATAGACAATCTGTCATTCACAGGTTCGAAATTTGCAACCGATTTAAGGATCTTGGTTCTAACAGCAAACGCGGTTCCAAGCATCACAGCTCCATTGAGGATTCCTCTTTCCGCTTTGCTCTTGAAAAATCGGTAGCCTTCGGATTCAAAATTCTCTTCATCTGGGTACCTTGTTTCCTGTAGGGCCATAATGGATATCTGATTTTCGTGAAGAGCTTTGGTGAGGGTTTTCAGCTTGGCAGTTTGTGTAAGTGAATTTATGTTCAAAGTTGCTAGAAAGGTTTTAGATTTTGGTCTGAGTTTTTGACTCTTCGGGGTATATCGAGACACTCCGACTCGTCTCTTGCATGATGTCGAGTCTCCCCCGAATCCGAACGAGACTCGTGAGCCGTGGCATTCACGACGGGGGATTTATCCGAAGATTTACACCCTGGGGTATGTTTCTTGAAATGTTGTGCCATCATGCTTTTTGACTTGATTTTGCTTTGGACGGGTACCCACCCTTTTACAATTAGGGTTGTTAGCCCTAGAGGTTGCCTCAAGATGTTTTCTGGCTTCTGGTCATTTACCAGTCTTCGCCGTAACCCTGGCAAGGGACCAGTTTTTTTCACGGTGGTATTTTATTTCCCTACTACCCTCTGACTCTGCTGGCGGCAGAGCCAGCGAGCTTCCCCAATTCTGATGGGACGCGCATGATGGAGGTAACCGGTAAATCCCCACACGGGACTATTATTATTATTATTATTATTATTGCGACAAAATTTTCTGACCTCATACGATATTCGAAATTAAGATATTCACCACGACTACATTATCGTTGTCACCTTCCTAATTTTACAAAATTTGAACAATATCTCAAAGAATATAAACACATTATTTAAACTTCGCATTTTATAGTTTCTCGACGTGAAGTTTACAGCCCCGAAGAGTTTCACACGACGACCAGAAATATAATACCTTCGCCTGATCATTATTAAATATCAATTCGACACACTCGCTGAAAATTTATTGGGACAAACAAATTTTAATTACAACATTGATACAAATATATTTACAGACCTGTAGTCGTAGTCGTCATCATGGATTTCCGGCTGCATTTAGTCAGCATCAGACCGTGGGTTGGGGGATACAATTGCGGAGGATGACCAATACCTCGCCCAGGCGGCCTCCGTTGCTACGCTGAAGAGGGGCCTTGCGGAGGTTGGGAAGATTGGAAGGAAGAGGCAAGGAATAGGGAAGGAAGCGGCCGTGGCCTTAAGTACCATCCCGGAATTTGCCTGGAGGAGAAGTGGCAAAACACGGAAAACCACTTCCAGGATGGCTGAGGTGGGACTCGAACCCACCTCTACTCATTTGACCTAACGAGGCTGAGTGGATCCCGTTCCATCCCTCGAACCACTTTTCAAATTTCGTGGTAGAGCCGGGATTTCAACCCGGGCCGCTTAGATACAACCCGCGTAAAATCCTTCTTCACCTGATGGGTGTCCGCCTCTGCGTAATGGTTAGTGTTATTAGCTGCCGACCTCGGGGGTCCGGGTTTGATTCCCGGTACTGCCAGAAGTTTAAAAATGGCAGGAGGGCTGGTATGTGTTTGATATGGTACCGCAGCTCGCCTTCAATGGGGGTGTGCCTGAAAAGAGCTGCGCCACCTCGGGATGGGGACACAAATTTACTTGTCCGACTCGCTGGCTGAATGGTCAGCGTACTGGCCTTCGGTACAGAGGGACCCGGGTTCCATTCCCGGCCGGCTCGGGGATTTTAACCTTCATTGGTCAATTCCAATGGATCGGGGGCTGGGTGTTTGTATTGTCCCCAACATCCCTTCAATTTATACACCACACATAGCACTATCCTCCACCACAATAACCCGCAATTACCTACACATGGCAGATGCCGCCCACCCTCATCGGAGGGTCAGCCCTACAAGGGCTGCACTCGGCTAGAAATAGCCGCACGAAATTAATATTACCTGATGGGTATTATTTTCGACAATACCGAGCTCGATAGCTGCATTCGCTTTAGTGCGGTCTGTATCCAGTAATCGGGAGATAGTGGGTTCGAACCCCACTGTCGGCAGCCCTGAAAAAGGTTTTCCGTGGTTTCCCATATTCACACCAAGCAAGTACTGGAGCTGTACCTTTATTAAGGCCACGGCCGCTTCCTTCCCATTCCTAGGCCTTTCCTATCACATCGTTGCCATTATACATATCTGTGTCGGTGCGACTTAAAGCACACAGAAAACAAAACTTTGGAAAATTACCAGAAGAATCAGGGTATTTTCTACACTGATTACAGAACGTCGTGAGCGTAGTCCCTTTGGCGCAGAGGAAAGCGCGTTGGACTTCTAATCCAAAGGTCGTGGGTTCGATCCCCACAAGGGACGGTAATTTTAAGCAAGAAGAGCACATAAATAAATACTATATGTAAGAGTAAACTCATCTAAACTCGTTACGCCATCACGTGATCGAAGTTTACTCTTTAAACGGCCACGTTGGAATACCTCACTCGAATATGGAACAATTGAAATAATTTGAAATGTCCGTGAGTTGAGTAGACCTTTGGATTATGAAAAATGGAGAAATCACAACATGACGTCCTTCATTCTGTTTTGACGGAGTCTTTGTTTGTCGTATATATATGTTGCCGATGTTTTGAATACGCGTAACTGCCTGGAGAGACTCAAAAGTGACACCACGTTGTTCAAAATATCAGCAACTTGCACATAATGTACATGAAGAACGTAATTTTAGTTCAATAGACTGTGGAAGCTTTAACTCAAATGGTATGTTAGTTTGTATAGTCCTATAAAACAACGGAGAGCGGGGTCTGGCATCTAATCACCGCGTGGACGGACCTGTATTACTTTTATTATTATTTTTCCGTATACCCTCGAGGGTCGGGTTTCCCCGACTCAGCGAGGGATCACACCTCTACCCCCTAAGGGCAGTGTCCTAGTATGCTGAACAAGGCTTTATGGGGGATGGGAGAATGGAATGGACAGACAAGGGAGAGGGAAGGAACCTTTTATTTTCCTTTTTTGCAACTAGCTTTTCATCGCACCGACACAGATAGGTCTTACGGTGACGATGGGATTGGAAAGGGCTAGGAGTGGAAAGGAAGCGGCCGTTGCCTTAAATAAGATACAGCCCCAGCATTTGCGTGGTGTGAAAATGGGAAACCACGGCAAAGCATCTTCAGGGCTGCCGACAGTGGGATTCGAACCCTCCATCTTCCGGTTGCAAGCTCACAACTGTGCGCCCTTAACCGCACGGCCAACTCGCCCGATAGGGAAGGAAGCGGCCATCGGAGCCATCCCAGGATTTGCCTGGAGGAGAAGGGGGAAACTACGGAAACTCACTTCAAGGATGGCTGAGGTGGGATTCGAAGACCCTCTTCTCAGTTGACCTCCCGAGGCTGAGGAGAACCTGTCCCAGCCGTCGTACCACTTTTCAGATTTATTGGCAGAGCCGGGAAACGAACCCAGGCTCCGGGGGGTTGTAGCTAATCACGCTAACCACTACACCAAAAAGGCAGTTAATAATAATAATAATAATAATAATAATAATAATAATAATAATAATAATACCGAGCTCGATAGCTGCAGTCGCTTAAGTGCGGCTAGTATCCAGTATTCGGGAGATAGTAGGTTCGAACCCTACTGTCGGCAGCCCTGAAGATGGTTTTCCGTGGTTTCCCATTTTCACACCAGGCAAATGCTGGGGCTGTACCTTAATTAAGGCCACGGCCACTTCCTTCCCACTCCTAGCCCTTCCCTGTCCCATCGTCGCCATCTGTGTCGGTGCGACGTTAAGCAACTAGCAAATAATAATAATAATGTCCTCCTCTGTGGTGTAGTGATTAGCTGCCACAATCGGAGGCCGAGGTTCGATTCCCGGCTCTGCTACCAAATTTGAAAAGTGGTATGAGGCCTGTAGTTTTAGTCGTCATCCTGGACTTCTGGCTGCATTTAGCCTGCTTCAGACCGTGGGTCCGGGGATTCAACTGCGGAGAATGACCAATAACTCGCCCAGGAGGTCTCACCTGCTACGCTGAGCAGGCGTCTTGCGGAGGATGGGAAGATTGGAAGGGACAGGCAAGGAATAGTGCCATTCCAGCATTTTCGTGGAGGAGAAGTGGGAAACCACGGAAAACCACTTCCAGGATGGCTGAGGTGGGATTCGAACCCACTTCTACTCAGCTGACCTCACGCGGCTGAGTGGATCCCGTTCCAGTGCACGAAGCAATTTTCAAATTTCGTGGTAGAGCGGGGATTTGACCCGGGCCGCTTAGATACAACCCGCGTATAATCCTTCTTCACCTGATGGGTATCTGTTTCAAAACTACCGAGCTCGATAGCTGCAGTCGCTTATGTGCGATCAGTATCCAGTAACCGGGAGATAGTGGGTTCGAACCCCAATGTCGGCAGCCCTGGAAAAGGTTTTCCTTGGTTACCCATAAACACCAGGCAAGTACTGGAGCTGTACCTTAATTAAGGCCACAGCCGCTTCCTTCCCATTCCTAGGCCTTTCCTATCACATCGTCGCCATTATACATATATGTGTCGGTGCGACGTAAAGCATATAGCAAAAATAATTTCGAAAATTACCAGAAGAATCAGGGTATTTACTACACTGATTACAGAACGTCGTGAACGTAGCCCTTTTGGCGTACAGGAAAGCGCGTTGGACTTCTAATCCAAAGGTCGTGGGTTCGATCCCCACAAGGGACGGTAATTTTAAGCAAGAAGAGCACATAAATAAATTCTATAGTGTAAGAGTTGATGATGATGATGCCTGTTGTTTAAAGGGGGCTAACATCGAAGGTCATCGGCCCCAAGTGTAAGAGTAATGTCATGTAAACTCGTTCCGCTTCCACGTGATCGAAGTTTACTATTTAAAACGGGCACGTTGGAATACCATTCGAATATGGCATAATTGCAAATAATGTGAAATGTCCGTGACTTGTGTAGGCACTTGGATTATGAGAAAAAAGGAGAAACGACAAAAAATGACGTCCTTCATTCTGTTTTGACCGAGTCTTTGTTTAACGTATGCATGTGTTGCCGATGTTTTGAATACGATCGTAACCGCATGAAGAGACACAAAAGTGACACCACGTTGTTCAAAATATCAGCAACTTGCACATAATGAACATGAAGAACGTAATTTTAGTTCAGTAGACTGTGGAAGGTTTGACTCATATGGTATGTTAGTTTGTATAGTCCTACAAAACAACGGAGAGCGGGGTCTGGCATCTAATCACAGTAACCAGTGCACCGCGTAGACGGACCAGCATTTTGTTTTTATTTTATCCGTATACCCTCCAGGGTCTTATTTCCCCGGACTCAGCGGGGGATCAGACCTCTACCCCCTCAGGGCTGTTTCCTGCTATGCTGAACAAGGCCTTATGGGGGATGGGAAGAATGGAATGGATAGACAAGGAAGAGGGAAGGAAGCTATTTTTTTTGGAACTTGCCTTTCGTCGCACCGACACAGATAGGTCTTATGGTGACGGTGGGATAGGAAAGGGCTAGGAGTGGGAAGTAAACAGCCGTGACTTTAAATAACCTACACGTGAGAAAGTGGGAAACCACGGGAAAACATCTTCAGGGCTGCCGACATTGTGATCGAACCCACTCTCTCCCGGATGCAAGCTCACAACTGCACGCCCTTAACCGCCCGGCCAACTCGCCCGGTAGAGAAGGAAGCGGCCGTGCCCTTAAGTTAGGATTCATCCAGGGATTTGCCTGGAGGAGAAGTGGGAAACCACGGAAACTCACTTCGAGGGTGGCTGGGGAATGATTCGAAGCCTCTCTTCTCAGTTCACCTCCCGAGGCTGAGGGGCCCTGTTCCAGTCCTCCTACCATATTTCAGATTTTTTTTTTTTTTTTGCTAGTTGCTTTACGTCGCACCGACACAGATAGGTCTTATGTGGACGATGGGACAGGAAAGGGCTAGGAGTGGGAAGGAAGCGGCCGTGGCATTAATTGAGGTACAGCCCCAGCATTTGCCTGGTGTGAAAATGGGAAACCACAGAAAACCATTTTCAGGCTGCCGACAGTGGGATTCGAACCTACTATCTCCCGAATACTGGATTCTGGCCGCACTTAAGCGAATGCAGCTATCGCGCTCGGTACAGTATTCTTGGCAGAGCCGGGAAACGCACCCAGCCTCCGGGGGGTGACAGCTAATTTAACTAACAACTACACGAAAGAGGCGCTAATAATAATAATAATAATAATAATAATAATAATAATAATAATAATAATAATAATAATAATAACAATAATAACAATTGTTGTATATTCACCCCGAAGGCTGGTTTGATCCTCTACAGCTCCACCAACAACTGTCATAGATAGAGGCATACTAGGGAAGTGAGGAGTGAGGTAGTTTCCCGTTGCTTTCCTCACTGAGCCAGAAGTTGCTATTGCATATCAGTCTGCCAAGCCCACTGAAATGCATGCACCAACCGACCCTATGCGCGATATTTTCACACCATTCATAACAGGAACTAGTTGCGTAAGGAATGGCATTACTGGATTCGCTCATACCCCGGTCACTTTCATGTTGTCAAAGCCAAGGATGAGACTGAGACAGGTCAATGAGAGTAACAAATTTATTCTAGCCCATACCATAAGACATAGTGCACTGTAAACACTACATCCTGCCAGCAAAGGCATAATAATAATAATAATAATAATAATAATAATAATAATAATAATAATAATAATAATAATAATAATAATAATAATAATAATATTAATGTCCTCCCGTGTGGCTTAGTGATTAGGTGCCACCCCCGGAAGCCCAGGTTCGTTTCCCGGAACTGCTATCAAATTTGAAAGTGGTATGAGGCCTGGAACGGGTTCCGCTCAGCCTCGGGATGTCAACTGATTAGAAGCTGGTTCGATTCCCTCCTAAGTCCGATGTTCTCCATTCTTTCTCCTGACAAATGCCGGGATGGTACCTAAGGTTGCGGCCGCTTCATCCCTCATCCTTGTGTATCCTTCCCAATCTTATCATACACTTACAAGGCCCCTGTTTCTCATAGCATGCGAGGCCATCTGGGCAAGGTACTGGTCCTTCTTCCCGATTGTATCCCCTGTGCCAAAGATTCACGCTCTAGGACACTGCCCTTGAGACAATAGAGGATGTAGTCCCTCATTGAGCCCGAGGGAAAACCGATCCTGGAATGTAAAGAAGGATAATAAATTATGTCATAAGATGAACGAATTTGACTAGAGAAATAAAATATTGTCCGCCTCTCTGGTGTAGTGGTTAGCATGATTGGGTGCCACCCCCGAAGGTCCGGTTCGATTCCCGGCTCTGCCACGAAATTTGAAAAGTGTAGCTGGAACGAAGTCCACTCAGGCTCGGAAGGTGAAATGAGTAGAGGTGGATTCGATTCACACCTCAGCCATCCTGGAAGTGGTTTTCCGTGATTTCCCAATTCTCCTCCAGCCAAATGCAGGGATGGTACCTAACTTAAGGCCACGGCCGTTTCCTTCCGTCTTCCTTGCCTGTCCCACCCAATCTTCCCATCCCTCCACAAGGCCCCTGTTCAGCATAGAAGGTGAGGCCGCCTGGGTGAGGTACTGGTCATACTCCCCAGTTGTATCCCCGATCAAGAGTCTGAAGCTCGAGGACACTGCCCTTGAGGCGGTAGAGGTGGGATCCCTCGCTGAGTCCGAGGGAAAAACCGACCCTGAAGGGAAAACAGATTAAGAAGAAGAAGAAAAGAAGAAGAAATAAAATATTCCCTGTCATTCCAACTCACAGGATTTGGTAAGTGTTTAAATCTACTCACAATCAGTCGTTCTTATCGGGGTATTGTTCTTCAAGTTTGCTTTTATCGTTTAACCTACACTTCTCTTGCTACATATTGGCGAATTCCGTTGTCCCTTTAGCGCAGAGGATAGCGCGTTGGACTTCTAATCCAAAGGTCGTGGGTTCGATTCCCACAAGGGACGAGTAATTTTGACAGACAAGTAACCCGACTGGCAGAGTACAGTGAATGAGATTATTGAGTTCAAGGCAAATCCATCAACGGATCTGGGTAAAATAAAGCATACGACAGCACCGCAACGCACGCTGTCGGCTGATCTTACAGCTCAATGTAAAGTGACGAATCGTTCTTGTTTTGTTATTTTATTTCATACATATGGGTTGGTATTTAATAATCGACAGTATCATGCACTTACAGGGAGAACACATTTATTTGGGTTCGGGTCGTTTCTGAGTACAAGTCATATATAACCTTGCCAAACTATGACGACCATGTATTTAGCCATTTGCTAGAAAAATAACGTTATAATATTTGATGTCCGCCTCTGTGGTGTAGTGGTTAGCGTGATTAGCTGCCACCCCCGGAGGTCCGGGTTCGATTTCCGGCTCTGCCACGAAATTTGAAAAGTGGTACGAGGGCTGGAACGGGGTCCACTCAGCCTCGGGAGGTCAACTGAGTAGAGGTGGGTTCGATTCCCACCTCAGCCATCCTCGAAGTGGTTTTCCGTGGTTTCCCACTTCTCCTCCAGGCAAATGCCGGGATGGTACCTAACTTAAGGCCACGGCCGCTTCCTTCCCTCTTCCTTGCCTCTCCTATCCAATCTTCCCATCCCTCCACGAGGCCCCTGTTCAGCATAGCAGGTGAGGCCGCCTGGGCGCGGTACTGGTCATACCCCCCAGTTGTATCACCCGACCAAGAGTCTGAAGCTCCAGGACACTGCCCTTGAGGCGGTAGAGGTGGGATCCTTCGCTAAGTCCGAAGGGAAAACCGAACCTGGAGGGTAAACAGATGATGATGATGATGATGATAATATTTGACACAGGTCTTGTCTACTATAACGATTCCGCTTTCTAGGGGTCGATGACTTGTATGTTAGGTCCCTTTAAACAAAAAGCATCATCATCCAGCCGTTTTCGTATAGGCCGTATAGTCCAGCTGGCATCGCTAAGGATATGAAAACAGGAGGTATGGTGCATAATTCAGACTGCTTGCAGTTCTATGCAGTGCATTTTGGATTTTTATGTATTAGAATGTTTAGTTATTCACTTTTCCTTGTAAAATGTTTCTAGATTAATATGTAGATAGCATATTTCTATCCTCCTCTTTCTTTCTCATACCCTGCGGGGTCGGATTTTTCCTCGAACTCAGCCAGGGAACCAACCTGTACCGTCTTAACGGCTGTGTCCTGGAGCGCGTGGCTTGGGCAGGGGGGGGGGGGGGAGATAAAAGTGGGAATGAGGACCTGTACACTGCCCAGACGGCTCACTTGCTATACTGAAGAGGGGCCTTGTAGGGGGATTGGAAGTTTGGAGGGGAGAGACAAGGAAGAGGGAAGGAAGCGGCGTGGCCGTAAGTTAGGTACCGTCCCGGCATTTGTCTCGAAGAGAAGTGGGAAACCACGGAAAACCACTTCGAGGATGGCTGAGGAGAGAATCGAACTCAGCTCATCTTCCGAGGCTAAGTTGATCCGGTTCCAGTCCTCCTACCACTTTTCAAAGTTCTTGGCAGAGCTAGAAATCGAAGGCAGGCCTCCCGGGTAGCAGCTAATCACACCAACCACTACAACACAGTAGCGGACATACAAATTACGGTCTCTTGTAGGGACCGAAACCACGAGCTTTGGATTAGAAGTCCAACGCGCTTTCTTCTGCGCCAAAGAGACTGCTTTATCTGCAGTTAATGATCAAAATTATACTGTAGTCTATTCTAAACGTACATGTTCGTTCGTAATCTGTTTACCCTCCAGGGTCGGTTTTTCCCTCGGACTCAGCGAGGGATCCCACCTCTACCGCCTCAAGGGCAGTATCCTGGAGATTCAGACTTTGGGTCGGGGGATACAACTGGGGAGAATGACCAGTAACTCGCCCAGGCGGCCTCACCTGCTAAGCTGAACAGGGGCCTAGTGGAGGGATGGGAAGATTGGATGGGACAGGCAAGGAAGAGGGAAGGAAGCGGCCGTGGCCTTAAGTTAGGTACCATCCCGGCATTTGCCGGAGGAGAAGTGGGAGACCACGGAAAACCACTTCCAGGATGGCTGAGGTGGGAATCGAACCCACCTCTACTCAGTTGACCTCCCGAGGCTGAGTGTACCCCGTTCCGGCCCTCGTACCACTTTTCAAATTTCGTGGCAGAGCCGGGAATCGAACCCGGACCTCCGGGGGTGGCAGCTAATCACGCTAACCACTACACCACAGAGGCGGACTAAACGTACATGTGATAAGTAAAAAGTGCAGTCACTTGAGATATCCTACATTTAGTTCCAAATAGTGAATTCATCAGAGACCAGGGATCAGAACAGATATTATACATTCCTCTGGAATGTAAGATATTAGATTCATATTTATTATTATTATTATTATTATTATTATTATTATTATTATTATGATTATTATTATTATTATTATTATTATTATTATTATTATTATTATTATTATTATTGTTACGATGTTTTGTGGATTTGCAGAGGTGAAAGAAGGTGCCGGTTGGAATAGGTCTCACCTACAGAAGCACGAAAGATGAATTAAAATTTTAACAAGGTTATATTTTCAAAACTTAACAATGGTAGCATAGAATTTTGAGCATACAACAAATAACAACAAGTTAAATCAGGTACACAATTTAGAGAATATTTAACCGGTTCCCACTAGGGGAAATGACAAAGACAATCGGGTATACAGCCGCTGTACCAAAAACCAGTTAAGTGATCTTTACATATACTGGGCTACGGCCCGAATTCATTAACTCCCGAGCCCTCAGCTCACAATCACAAAAGCAACAGGGCAGAAAACCCCCAAGTACAAGGAGCACTTGCTCCTAATTACAATGTTAAAGAAAAGAGCAGAACCGCTCTCAATACTACCAGCCTATCAAAGGCTACAACCTTCATTTCAGACTGCCTTCAAGGCACACTAAGAAACAGGGGTATTTGATACCCAACCTACAGGGCCTTTACATGAGGAAAACAAAACATCAGGTTAAATTACTGGCCCATAATACAAGATTGAATGGAGGCGATAACTTGCACTCCTACACAAAGTTTTTGTTAAAAACCTATGTGGCGCTAGGGCAATGATACGGGGGCTAATCCCAATCTATGGAGGTGACTAATTGGCAAATAAGTTTAAGACTTTACGAAGGAAGAGAAAAATGGTTACGAAAACATAGTCACTTCAAATTCAAAATGAAGGGGAGTTCGAGAGGGTGAAGCACTCTCTATCCCCGCTTTACAGATTAGTACTTTGTAGATAGACAGAAAATAATTTACATTTTAAAAGGGTAGGTTACACACTAAAGGTTTTCGAACCCTCCCCGAGAGTTAAACTGCTGAGCTAGCAAGAAATGAAGGTGTTAACAGGCCATTACCTTGTAGATGAACTGCTGCTTGTAGAAAGAGGCGCTTCCCGCCCCCTGCTATATATATTCACACACTGCGAAAGATGTTACTGAAGTGGCCCCGAGACAAGAAAATCAGCAGTTTATATACCCTCGTGGAACATTCGAGCCCTTTCATAAATGATAACAACCCGCCCACAAACTTTTATTGGCCGACAGCAAATACTAATACACAAGACGATGAAGAAACACCTTATTGGTGGAAAATTAATTACAGAAATTTATGATTGGCTAATTTCAAAACTGGCGGAAGGAAAGGATTATATTGCCAACCCACAAACCACAGAACAAAATTTAGTAAAAATAAAACTTAGGAATACAATATTTCTTGAAGAAAGTTCATTCCATTGCACCAGAGTGTGTTACCATAGTTTTGGGTAGCGACATCTGTTAGAGAATGTTCAAACTTCTTGATACGGAGCAAACAAACACAAATCAAAATAGACAGTTCAGAACACTTCAAGATTACCAAATTTACAGTAGTGACATCTTCCGAGAAACCGTTGAGTTAATACAGTTTGTTAAAGTTCAGGGTTTCTCCTGTAGAGAGGTTTCAACTGGCGCAATGTTTGAATTCGCGGCGTGGAGGTGTACCGCCCGGTACAATTATTATTATTATTATTATTATTATTATTATTATTATTATTATTATTATTATTATTATTATTATTATTATTATGTTCGTATTTCCATGGACAGGATTGTGTCTCTTATGCGGATCACTATTGTCAGTGCTTGTTTGTAGATGGCAACAATAGATACACATCCAGATTGATGTCTCGCAGGGCAGGCGTTAAAGCATTTCAACCTTTCTATGTTTCTTAATATGATTACCCTCTAGGGTCGGCTTTGAGCTTGGTCTCAGCGAGGTATCCCACCTCTAGCACCTCAAGGGCAGTGTCGTGGAGCGCTAGACATAGGATCCATGGTACAAAGTGGGGGAGGACCAGTACCTCGCCCAGGCGGCCTCACCTGCTCTACTGAACAGGGTCTTTGTGGTGGGATGGGAAGATTGGAAGGCCCAGGCAAGGAAGAGGGAAGGAGGCTTCCGTGGCCTTAAGTTAGGTACCAATCCGGCATTTGCCTGCAAGAGGGTGGGAAACCACGGAAAACCACTTCGACGATGGCTAATGTGGGTTCATACATACTGACCGTGCAAATTTCGAAGTAAAAAAGTCCTCCTTTGCAAGAGAAGCCATGATGGAAGGGTCTGTCCCAGCATTTGCCTTGCTGCAGGAGAATGAAAAACACGGAAAACCATTCCCAGGATAGCCGACAGTAGAGACAAGTCCCTCCGCCTCAGGATTGTAGAACTACAAGCTTAGCCAAAACTAGCTGCTGTGAAGTCGAAGCCTACTCACCTCGGTCTACGTTTTGTAGCGGCGTTATAAACATATTGCGCTAGTAACTGGGCTGTTAGTAGTAGTTGCTGTTATTGTTAAACCACCACTACCTTAGCTGTTCTCCTCACTTAAATACTTATTCTTCTTCGTCTTCTTCAGTTTAACCTCCTGGGACGGTTTTTCCCTCGGACTCAGCGAGGGATCCCAACTCTACTGTCTCAAGGGCAGTGTCCTGGAATTTAAGACCTTGGCTCGGGGATACAACTGGGAGGATGACAAATACTTCGCCCATATTGTAAGGGACAGGCAAGGAATAGGGAAGGAAGCGGTGGTAGCCTTAAGTACCATTCCGGCATTTTCCTGGAGGAGAAGTGGGAAACCACGGGAAACCACTTCCAGGATGGCTGAGGTGGGAATCGAACCCACTTCTACTCAGCTGACCTCACGCGGCTGAGTGGATCCCGTTCCAGTGCACGAACCAATTTTCAAATTTCGTGGTAGAGCCGGGATTTGAACCCGGGCCGCTTAGATACAACCCGCGTATAATCCTTTTTCACCTGATGGGTATTACTTTCGGAAATATCGAGCTCAATAGCTGCAGTCGCTTAAGTGCGGTCAGTATCCAGTAATCGGGAGATAGTGGGTTCGAACCCCACTGTTGGCAGCACTGAAAAAGTTTTTCCGTGATTTCCCATATTCACACCAGGCAAGTGCTGGAGCTGTACCTTAATTAAGACCACGGTCGCTTCCTTTCCATTCCTAGGCCTTTCCTATCACATCGTCACCATTATAATATATGTGTTGGTGCGATATAAAGCATATAGAAAAAAAAAGATAAAGGAAACTTTCAAAAATTACCAGAAGAATCAGGGTATTTACTACAGTGATTACAGAACGTCGTGAGCGTGGTCCCTTTGGCGCAGAGGAAAGCGCGTTGGACTTCTAATCCAAAGGTCGTGGGTTCGATCCCCACAAGGGACGGTAATTTTAAGCAAAAAGAGCACACAAATACATCCTATAGTGTAAGAGTAAAGTCATGTAAACTCGTTCAGCTATCACGTGATCCAAGGTTACTCTTTAAAACGCGCACGTTGGAATACCTCACTCGAATATGGAACAATTGCGAATAAAATTTGAAATGTCCGTGACTTTGTAGGCACTTGGATTATGAAAAAAGGAGAAATGGCAAAATGACGTCCTTCATTCTGTTTTGACCGAGTCTTTGTTTAACGTATGAATGTGTTGCCTAAGTTATGAATACGATCGTAACTGCTTTAAAGGACTCAAAAGTGACACCACGTTATTCAAAATATCAGCAACTTGCACATTATGTACATGAAGAACGTAATTTTAGTTCAATAGACTGCGGAAGCTTTCACTCGTATTGAACCCATAATTCTACGATGAGAAAATAATTTATTTTAATTTCCCAATATTTATTTCAGCTACAAACTACTTTTTTGAGAGCAGCCATGTTTGCATTTCAAGAGCCTCTCTGTTTCATGGGAGCGAGCTCCCGCGTCAAGCAAGCTTGCGAGTTCGCGAAATACCGGGACACTTCGGTGGACTTCGAATACTGAACAATTTATCAAAATTCAAGAAATTCTTCATAATAAGAGATTTTGGCGACATAGTAAATCCAGAAATAAAGAATCTAAATTACTCTTAAACCCTATGTGAAGACAGAACCCCCAGGGTAAAAATAAATGCAGTTAAGCCTAGAGAATAATTTGTGTCCGGCCCACGAACTAGCGACACGTGCCAAGGCCGATGGATGAAGAAAAACCCGTGAAACTACCGGGAAGAAATAATTCATTTCGCCTGTTGCGAGTATGGGAAAAATATGAAATTAACACCGTAGTAAATCGTAAGTCTGTCCGAAGTTATGTAACAAATTTCAGGAAAATTGGTCTATTGGTTGCGGAATTAGCATATTACACAACCAAGCTTCATGGTGTGAGTAGCGTCTTTCCATAGGGTATAAAAGAAATTTCCCTCCGTATAATTCAAATTCTCTGTCTGATTGTTGGAGCAGCGAAGTCCACGTCACTCGTCAGCAGGAAAGTGTGGAGATTTGTCCTCCCAGTAACTTATAACATGTCCGTGTCTATGGTTCAAATATACTGTTAAAGTGGAAGATGATAGAAATTTTCTGAGCTGCCGCTAATGGGAACTTTGAAGGTTTAGATATGTGGGTGAAAAGTAATTGAATTTCTCTCGATATTCAGTGTGTGTTTGTTAAAGAGGAGTCTGGAAGTTAGCTGCGGGGTATGGTTTCTTATCTGTTGGAACACCTGGACCTTAGTAGGGTGAGAGGGAACAGTCTTGCGAACGCAGTGGACGTGGTCATTTGAGAAGAGTGCTCGTCGCCTGGTAAACGTTTTGAAAGTGCGTTGTAAAGTGTTGTGTGATTTAAGTTATATGTATATCTCTAAGAAGACATCCCAGATAGCCATGAGAGGCTAGATAAAAGAGGTCTGCTGGCTACATGCAGCCAGAATCCAGGATGGTGGCTACGATTACAGGTCTGTGAATATTTTGTATCAATGTTGTAGTTAGATTATTGTATGTCCCTACCAATTTTCATCGCGTATGTCGGGTTGATATTTAGTAATGATCAGGCGAAGGTATTATATTTCTGGTCATCGTGTGAAACTCTTCAGTGCTGTAAAATTCACGTCAAGAAACTATAAAATGCCAAATTTAAATATTGTGTTAATATTTTTTGAGATATTGTCCGAACTGAGAAAATTTAGGAAGGTGATAACGATAACGTAGTCGTGGCGAATGTCTTAATTTCGAATATCGTTGAATTCAGAATTTTTTGTCAAAATATTAATAATAATAATAATAATAATAATAATAATAATAATAATTGTTACGGAGTTATCCGTGATAGTTAGAGGTAAAAGAAGGTGCTGGGATGAATAGGTCTCAATCTACGAAATTAAAGTTAATTTAAAATTTAACAAGGTTATATTTTTTTTTCAAGATCAAGAAATAACAAATATAACAGGTACTCAGTAGCCTAACAACAAATCGAGAATGTACAATTACAGAGTTACAGGATTTGGGCTCCGAGAGCCAGACACACAATTCTTGAGCAGTAAGCCCAACTTTACCCGTATACAAGATTCAACCAAGGGGCAGAAGGCCCCAATCATGCTCAAGAGCACTTGCTCCCAATTACATAGCAAAAGCCTCCTCGAGGCACACAGAAACAAATTTCTTTGGAAGAGCAACCCGCTCTCAATGTTCCAGCCTATCAAAGGCCACACCGAACTCCACCTTCAAGTTGTCCTCTAAGGACATAAACACAGGGGTAAAAATACCCAACCTACTGAGGCCGATTTAGTAAATAAACAGGAAATTTACAAGGCCCCAAAATACAAACTTGAGTGGAGGCGAAACTTGCACTCCGAATATACTTTATTAAAACCTAATTTGGACTTAGGCCGCATATGCAAGGGCTAATCCCATACTAAAGAGGTGACTTATATAAGGAAACGATTTACATTGCATTAGAAGAGAAGAAACGGTTGTGAAAATAAGTTCACCTCAAAGCAATATGAATGGGAGCTCGAGAGGGTTAAGCACTCTCTATCCCCATATGTAGTTACAGAGGCAGAATTTAGATCAAGAGTCTTTTACATTTTAGAGGAAGGTTACATAGTAAAAGGTTTCGAACCCGCCCCGAGAGTTAAACTGCTGAGCTAGCAAGAAAGAAGTTATTAAAAGGCCATTACCTTATTGATGAACCGCTGCCCGAAGAAAGAGGCGCTACCCGCCCCCTGCTACATAATTTACACAATGACAGATGTTACTGAAGTGGCGCAGAGACCCGAAAATCAGCAGTTTATATACCCTCGCGGAACATTCGAGACCTTTCAGGAATAAGAACACCCGCCCACAAGCATTTTATTGGACGGCCAAAAGATTACATGTCAAAGCTGAAGAAGAAAACCAGGATTGGTGGAAAATTAATTACAAAAATTACTCATTGGTCGAATTCAAAACTGGCGGAAAGTGAAGGGTTATACAGCCAACCTAAACAATGACTGAAAGAAATTTAACAAAGAGCAAACTTATGAACACAAAATTTCTCCAAAAACACAGTTCTTTCACTTCGCACTAGGGTGCATAATTGTAGTCCTTTAGTAGTGCCATCTAGAAGAGAATGTTCACACTTCTTACTACAGGCAAAACAAAAATACATCGAAAACGACACAGTTCAGAACACTTCAAAATTTACAAGTAGGGACATCTTCTGAGAAACTAGAGAATTAACACTGTAGTTAAAGTTCAGGCTTCCTCCAGTAGAGGAGTTTCAACTGGCGCAATGTTTGAATTAGCGGAGCGGAGGTGTACCGCCCGGTACAGACCTCCCCCTCCAAAAGTCCCTCCAAGGGGTAACACAGAAGACATAAACTTTTGTTTTAAAATAACGTCCAAGTTATGATGTTGATATAGAAGTTAATTGCAGAAGTATTTACAACCAAATTTTCTTAAAATGATTGGATCCAGTTTCAAAATTTCTTTGTAGTAACTTTTGTAGGAATGTCTTTATGCTTGTAGATGTTGAATTCAGAAGGAAAAACTTTTAATACTTGATAGTGAAGAAAAATTTTCTTAGTCCGCCAAATATTGCTGTTGAATTAAAAAATGTAGTAATTGTTGATATTAAATGTCCATGTAGCTGATTAAGTACATTCAATGTTGATTAAGCTTGACGGCCAGACCAACCGCCGCTGCTTGTGTCCAAAGGAGGCCGCTCGGACCCCTCGAGTACCCTGAGATACCGCTCGCCCGCACTATGAGAGGAGCCGTGGAGTTGAAGCACGCCGCGCCCGCGGCGAACATACAGGTCGCGGGCAAGTTGCAGGTTGTGCGCCGCACATCAGCCTTGGCCGGGAGGAGGGCTCCGGCTCGCCGTACTCGGGTTGGGCTCACTGAAGAGGGGCGGGCCCATACTCCACCTCAGTGGCGGTACGGCGCCGCGCTGCTGCGGGGGCACTGAAACGTTAAGATCTCGGCGGCAGAATTTGTTGGACCATAATTCTTTTAGGGCACAGGCTTGGTGGTGAGGTTGAGGGGCCAGCGGCGTGGAGATATTTATTTCATTTAAATAGCCACTGTGTGTTGTTGAGTAGGAGACGGGAGCGTAGTAATGGCCATGGTAAGGACAGGATGGCAGTTTAACTGGTCGGGGAAGGTTTTGCAATAAATGCTTAACTACAAAGAACTTGATTCCAAGGGCAGAAGGCCTCACAATGAAACCCCCCAAAAGATATATAACCTTCCGAATACCTTCAAAATGTTAAAGCAAATGTAAAATCAGCTACGTTAGCGCGGAAGCTACACATGTTTCACCTGCGACAGGTGAACCCTAAATATCCTCTCGGTGGCTGGATTGCTTAGCAATAAGGTAACGGGTGTAAGGAAATCGAGAATAATACACGGCCCATGAAACCTGGGGGCAAGCTTGCCCGCGGGAACAAAATTTTTGACCATCACCTGGTCACCTACCTTCAGATTGGTGGGTCTCCGTCCACGATCATATCTTTCCCTAACTTTTTCATGAGACACTTTAAGATTGGCTTTAACCTTCTTCCAAAGATCTTTAATATTATCTGGATATATTGTCTCGGGTAGAATGTCACTCAGAGACCAGGCGTTAGAGAGCGGCGTGTTGGGAACAAACTTGAACATCAAAGAAGCTGGAGTAAACTTATGAGATTCATGAACCACCGAATTCAAAGCAAAAGCTAACCAATGCAGGGACGTGTCCCACCTAGAATGATCTTCATGATGATAGGCAATCAACGCGGACCTCAGATTACGATTAACCCGTTCAGCCAGAGATAGTTGAGGATAATAAGCAGAAGTTGTCACATGAGAGATGGACAGGTCAAAACAGAATTTACGAAATAGATTAGATGTGAAAGCCTTAGCATTGTCAGACACAATATATTGACGCGGACCAAAACAAGCAAAGATTGAATTTAAACAAGTAATGGTGGACTGAGCGGTAGCCAGCTTAGTCGGGAATAACCAAGAAAATCTTGTAAAACCATCTACACATACAAGGATGAACTTGTTGGCATTCCCCTTTGACTGGGGGAAGGGTCCTACGTAATCGATGTAGAGACGTTCCATGGGGCGCGACGCTTGATGAGAAGACAAAGGGCCTACCTTGGTGGACATGGTTGGTTTACTAAGCAAACAAGATTTACAAGCTTTAACTAGTTCACGAATTTCACCGTCCATACCCTTCCAGATAAACATTTCACGGATCTTTTCCCGGGTTTTGAAGATGCCTAAATGCCCCCCTAATGGGGTCTCATGATAGTACTTGAAGATCATTGGCACAAGTACAGCTGGAACTACAACTTTAATTTTTTGATCATGCCTCGACGGGCAACATAAAACACCATTCCTCAATACATAAGGGACAACATGTTCCCCAGAAGAAAGGGTTTCCATGATCGGAGCCACCGTTGGATCTTCACTTTGATATTTCTCAATATCCCTAAAGAGCATGGGAGCATCTGTTAAGATGGCATTAACCTCAGATAGCATGGACTCGGGAGGTGATGAACTATCGACCGATTCATGGGTTGCGACGTCATTGGAAAACATACGGCTGAGTCCGTCTGCGACAACATTTTCAGTACCTCTGATATGCCTAACGTCACATTGGAAGGCAGAAATTCGGATGGCCCAACGGGCTATACGACCAGTACGACGCGGCCTACCTAAGATCCAGCTTAAGGCTTGATTATCAGTCTCCAGGTCGAATTTGACATGTTCCAGATAGAGACGGAACTTTTCTAAGGCAAATTAGACTGCCAAACCTTCAAGCTCATAGATGGAATACTTGGCTTCTTGAGCCGATAGAGTCCTAGATGCATAGGCGATGGGTCGCCTCCCTAGTTCAGTCTCTTGAAGAAGGACTGCAGCTACTGCCGACGACGACGCGTCGGTTTGGACGATGAATTTCTTCGAGAAATCTGGCATAGCAAGGACAGGGGCATTACAGAGAGCTAATTTCAGGTCTTCAAAAGCGGCTTGTTGCGAAGGCCCCCACTCGAATTTTATGCCTTTCTTACGAAGGAAATTCAAGGGCGCCGCTCTATTAGCGAAGTTAGGAATAAATTTCCGGAAGAAATTCACCATACCAATGAACCTGGCAATACCTTTGATGTCCTTGGGAGGCTTGAAATCACGGATGGCCTGTGTTCTAGAGTGATCGACTGCGACACCATCGGGCGAGACAATATGCCCTAGGAATCACATAGAGGGTTTAGCGAAGGCGACCTTGGACAATTTCACAGTTAACCCAGCCTTACGAAGGCGATTGAGAACTTCCTTTAGATGATCTAGATGTTCTTCAAAAGTCTCCGAAAATACGACGACATCATCAAGATAGTGGTACAGGTACTCGAATTTGATGTGGGAGAAGAACCTATCTAGCAGTCTAGTGAGTACAGCTGCTCCGGTGGGGAGCCCGAAAGGCACGCGGTTGTATTAATACAAATTCCAATCCGTGGCAAACGCTGTAAGATGTTTGGATTCTTCAGCCAGAGGAATTTGATTATAGGCCTGATTCAGGTCCAAGATGGTAAAGAATTTAGCTTTACAAAACCATGAAAAACAAGAATGAAGGTCAGGAAGGGGCACAGATTGTAACACCACCTTCCGATTGAGAGCCCTAAAATCAATGACAGGCCTGAAGCCTCCTTGGGGTTTCGGGACTAGAAAAATAGGCGAAGAATACGCCGACTTAGAGGGCCTAATAATACCATCCTTTAACATTTGATCGATGATTTCTTTCAATGCCTTCATTTTAGGTGGAGATAGCCTATAAGGTGGAAAACGGACAGGAATCGAATCCGTGACCTCAATTTTGTATTCGATCAGGTCAGTAACACCAAGAGTATCAGAGAACCCCTCTGGAAACAACTGACACAACTTACGAATACTGTCAGCCTGCTCCTCAGGTAGATGTCTAAGATCTAACAACATCTCATCCTGGGTAGGCGAAATAGATGAACATGGTGCAGAATTACATTTCAATAAGGGGATTTTACAATTAGAAGCAAATTTGAAAGTGCACGACCTACTCTGAAGATCGAGCCCAAGACCAGTATGGGACATGAAGTCGGCTCCCAATATAATGGGGCAAGACAAATGCTTAGCCACAAACAATTTAACTTTCCAAGTAAATTTAGAAATACGAATTTTGACCTTTAAAGAGCCTAAAATTTCTAATGGAGATGAATTAGCCGAAACATATTGAACCGAAGACGAACAATAGTCAGGAAGCTTACAAACAGATTTCAATTTCGAATACCATTCAGCCGAAATAATAGAACAAACACTGCCTGAATCTAAAAGAGCAGTTATAGGCTCATTATTTAACTCAATTTTGAGAAAAGGCACAGGTGCGGGGGTATCCGCCGCAATCCTAAGACATTCCTCGGGAGCTTCAAAAGATAAATTTGACGCCTGAGTTTTCCCAGAAATTTCAATATGTTTACTTAGGGCTGAGGATCGAGAAGAAGGTTTCGCCGACTCAGCCGACGCCACTAGTCACTTATTATTATTGGTGGAGGTTGCACACGAAGCTGAGCAGGAGGGGGTGCTGTTAGCATTAGGGCAGTTCTTGGCAATATGGGAGAACGCGCCGCATTTAAAGCAACCTTGCGATGACCCTGTTCCATTCCTTGTTCCACTAGATTTAATTAATGGACACTTGTTCCGAAGATGGTCAGGGGACCCACAAGCATAACATTTACGGACCGTGATGTTTCGGCGAGGTGTAGGCCGAAAGTTACTTGATGGCGGAGGGGGCTCCCTGGCAACACGTAATGTGTCCGCATACCTAACACCTTCGGCTGACACAGCCAATGCTTCAAGTTCAGAGAAGGTTTGCGGGCACGCCGCGAAACCAAATATGACCTATAGGATGGTGAAATACCTTCCACAATAGCATGAACGATTTGGTCTTCGGGAAAATGGAGAGCAAATACCCTAGTAGAGAACTTAATATCTTGGATGAAATCTGCCAAGTTTTCATCCAACCGCTGTACACGATAATGGTACTTCTGAATCAGGGATGACCTCGCACGAGCAGGAATGAAATTTGCAAGAAGGTGTGCATGAAAGTCTTCAATATATGACTGTTCCGCTATTACCCTAACAATTTTGTCTGAGAGAACACCAATTGCATAGGAATAAATGATTTGCAAAATTTGACACGGAGAAAGAGAAAAAACAAGGGCATGATCCTGAAATTCAACTAAAAACCTTAAGAATGAAATAACTTCCCTGGTAGTGTTAACAGAAAACTTCGAAATACCTCTAAGCTGCATGGCTAATGGATGAGGCAAACTACTGAACCCTGGCGACATAGTAGGTAGAGGTTTAAGTGGTGAGGAAGCTAATTCAGAACGTGCGTTATTCAACGAGGTACGGCGTTCAGACTCGTTGTCCAATGGGGCAGAGATTTTTGAGCTCCAATTGCTTTCATATTTCCTTCTCCTTTGGAAGACTCTTCCCCTTGAACTACGTTTACCGTAGCGGGTTGATCAGTTTTGGGAGGAACTTACCCGGTTAATAATTGGGTAACCTTACTGGACAATTCAGCAAGATTTTCAAGAACCACACTAGCTTCCATCCTCTGAACGTCATTCATCTTCAGAGACAACAGATCGTTAACTCTATTAGAAAAATGAAATAACCTGCCTTGCATACGTTTAATTTGATTAGGAGAAGGGTCATTTTCTTCAAAAAAGGTCATCACAGATGCAAGCTCAGTAGTATTATCTGTGATAGTGGAAAGAGAGTCGTCAATTTCTTTCTCTCCCAAAGTGGGGATGGAAATGGGCAAATCAAGGGACTCTCTAAGCTTATTTGTGTCTACCGCAACCGTGCCTCCAGATTGCACATTTCTAATTGTTAATTCATATATTAACTCCTCCTTGCGCAAATAGTTGAGATGGAGAACATCGCGAGGGCCGAGCATGATGACAAAGCAATTTTGAAAAAAAGGAAAAATCAAAAAATTCCAGCAACTGAGAAAATTGTTAGAGTTCGAAAACAAAGCAAAGTTTAGCCGTCAAAAGAGGCTAATTTGAGACCCATTCAACCACGCTCTGCTACCACTTGTTACGGAGTTATCCGTGGTAGTTAGAGGTGAAAGAAGGTGCTGGGATGAATAGGTCTCAATCTACGAAATTAAAGTTAATTTAAAATTTAACAAGGTTATATTTTCTTTTCAAGATCAAGAAATAACAAATATAACAGGTACTCAGTAGCCTAACAACAAATCGAGAATGTACAATTACAGAGTTACAGGATTTGGGCTCCGAGAGCCAGACACACAATTCTTGAGCAGTAAGCCCAACTTTACCCGTATACAAGATTCAACTAAGGGGCAGAAGGCCCCAATCATGCTCAAGAGCACTTGCTCCCAATTACATAGCAAAAGCCTCCTCGAGGCACACAGAAACAAATTTCTTTGGAAGAGCAACCCGCTCTCAAAGTTCCAGCTTATCAAAGGCCACACTAAACTCCACCTTCAAGTTGCCCTCTAAGGACATAAACACAGGGGTAAAAATACCCAACCTACTGAGGCCGATTTAGTAAATAAACAGGAAATTTACAAGGCCCCAAAATACAAACTTGAGTGGAGGCGAAACTTGCACTCCGAATATACTTTATTAAAACCTAATTTGGACTTAGGCCGCATATGCAAGGGCTAATCCCATACTAAAGAGGTGACTTATATAAGGAAACGATTTACATTACATTGGAAGGGAAGAAACGGTTGTGAAAATAAGTTCACCTCAAAGCAATATGAATGGGAGCTCGAGAGGGTTAAGCACTCTCTATCCCTATATGTAGTTACAGAGGCAGAATTTAGATCAAGAGTCTTTTACATTTTAGAGGAAGGTTACATAGTAAAAGGTTTCGAACCCGCCCCGAGAGTTAAACTGCTGAGCTAGCAAGAAAGAAGTTATTAAAAGGCCATTACCTTATTGATGAACCGCTGCCCGAAGAAAGAGGCGCTACCCGCCCCCTGCTACATAATTTACACAATGATAGATGTTACTGAAGTGGCGCAGAGACCCGAAAATCAGCAGTTTATATACCCTCGCGGAACATTCGAGACCTTTCAGGAATAAGAACACAGGCCCACAAGCATTTTATTGGACGGCCAAAAGATTACATGTCAAAGCTGAAGAAGAAAACCAGGATTGGTGGAAAATTAATTACAAAAATTACTCATTGGTCGAATTCAAAACTGGCGGAAAGTGAAGGGTTATACAGCCAACCTAAACAATGACTGAAAGAAATTTAACAAAGAACAAACTTATGAACACAAAATTTCTCCAAAAACACAGTTCTTTCACTTCGCACTAGGGTGCATAATTGTAGTCCTTCAGTAGTGCCATCTAGAAGAGAATGTTCACACTTCTTACTACAGGCAAAACAAAAATACATCGAAAACGACACAGTTCAGAACACTTCAAAATTTACAAGTAGGGACATCTTCTGAGAAACTAGAGAATTAACACTGTAGTTAAAGTTCAGGCTTCCTCCAGTAGAGGAGTTTCAACTGGCGCAATGTTTGAATTAGCGGAGCGGAGGTGTACCACCCGGTACAATAATAATAATAATAATAATAATAATAATAATAATAATAATAATAATAATAATAATAATAATAATAATAATAATAATAATAATAATGTTTACCGCGGGATAAAATTTTTCTATGTTAAAAGTGGATTTAACAGGTATGTTCTACAAGGTTTGCGGGTGTCTAGAAAATTCCAATGATATGTGACATCGTGTATGTCGGTGATATGGAAAATCAAGGTGTGTTGTTGTATTCTTGAGGTCCGAAAGTTGTAGTAAAAATAAAAATAAAAAGGTATATTTTTATAAAAGTTGTTTGCCACGAGACGATTGAGGTTTGAAAGGTCTTGAAATATAAGAAAATGGATTGAGGGCGAAGAATTTATACATGTTGAGATAAGAGTTGTATAGATGTTGAAGGCAGAGGAAGCCTGTATATTTCATATAATACCGCCATGAGAAGGCGATGAGAATGAATTTTTGAGACAGGCTATATTTGCTTTTGGACAGTAGAATTTTTGAGACAGGCTGTATATTAAATGTGAGATTTATGTGGCAGGCTGTAGTATATTCCGCTAACAATCCGAAAACTGAGACCTGGAGAAGGTTGGTTCGAGATGATTATTGTGTGAGGCACAGTGAAATTTCAAGCTAAGATCCCAAGTGAAACAATTCTTGGTGAGGATTGTAAATCTTGGTAGAAAAAATCAAATGACTAGTTACGTAAAGTCAGTATAATGAATATTATAGTAATATGACCTCAATGGTAGAAGGGCATTGTGAATACACGGTTGGTGTTATTTGACGGTAATGACAAGTTTCCAATTAGTAAAGTTCATAAATTACAAGGCGGTAATTTATCATTAAATCGGAAACATTGTGGGATGAGATATTGGACGTTATTAAAGCGATATGTTTGGCTGTGTAGATTCATTGGGTTTCGTTTCACTGGATGGTCATGGATATGAATATTTGGAAAATGACGATAGGCGATTTGAGGGCTTCACCCTAAAATTACAGTGTGGATTTTTACGGTGGTGATGATTATTATTGTTTGGCGACAGTCAAGTAGTGTTCGACGTGTGTTGGAAGTTATTATTATTTTTCCAAACTTCATTGCGCATGCTGGGATCGTGTTTCATTTGTGGATTGCTCACCACGGGTTATTTATTTTCAAGTTCACGTTTTAGTAACAAGATAGGGACTTACTTGCATTTCCCGACTTGCGTTCATTCTGTGGCAAGTTTCGTTTCGTTGTGTGTTATTAGTTTCGACCAGGTTTCCAGCTAAAATATATTTAAGAGTGTGTTTGAAATTACGATTTCGCCTGATGTGCTAGAGGAAGCGTATACAACCCAATTTCCGCTCGACAATAGATTTAGGACGTTACATGTTATCCTATGAGTATACTGATGATGAGAGTCCTAGTTCACGCTCAACGATAGGGTTAGGAAGGTATGTGTACATAGAGGTTAGTGTTAGGGTGTGCTGACATTAGGTAGGCCCGACGATAGGTCTGGGATGTCAGATGTACATACTCAAGTTTTAGATTAGATGTTTTTGCGAAGTGACTTGAGCGATGGTAGTGTCTGCAGTAGTGTTTGCAATGCGAAGAGTGTTAGCTCAGTAATAATGATGCCAAGCCTGCTTGCAGCCCTCAACAGCTGGAAGGTGTTTACCTAAGATTATGGAATCACTAATAGCCTGAATATGAGGGTTGTCCAACATTGGGTACTGAGCTAGCGGTGATTGAATATTTACTGCAGCTCGCCATGCGTGTTTGAGTTTAATTAACTTCAGTATTTTATTTTATTTTACGGACTTAATTGTTTGTCGTTCTGACGTCCGTTTTGCTTTTATATTGTGCGTGTTGATACTCAACGTATTAGTGTGAGACTTGAGTTACGAATTCGGGTTCGATTCGTCAGCCGATAATAAATTTTATTTTCAATTTTTGTCGTTCTTTCATTTTTATACGTAGTTGAGTTTGGTCAATAGATAACCTTGTAGGTATTGTGTTGGAACAAACAATAAGTAGATGGATCTGTGATGGTAGTCATTGTTAAATAGGAAAGAATTCTATAATTTGTTTTATTTTACCATGTGGACTTGTAATTTTATTAAGCGTAACGTAACTACATTACATTTGAGCGTTTTTCACGATTTCCTTAATGGAGCACAGCTGGGCAAAGTGAATAGGGCAAAGTGGATATTTATTCACTTTGCCCGGGCAGGTTAATGTTGTTGAATACTTTGTCCATAATTACTTTAGAGTGAGTAATAGTTTGTCTTTACAGAAATATCAAACTGTTTATTTATTTATTTATTTATTTATTTATTTATTTATTTATTTATTTATTTATTTATTTATTTATTTATTTATTTATTTATTTATTTTACCACGCAGACCAGTGTAAACTGGTAGGTCCAGCAGGATTGTAGCCTGTTCAAAGCAGATTAATTTTAACCATTACTAAATAACATGAAAAATTAACATATCAAGTGTATCAATAATAAACTAAATATTGTAATTTTTGTTTGCAGATGGTTTACAATTACAAACGAACCAGTGATCAGGGCAGCTGATCCGAAGAGACAATGACGAAAGTTCTGGAGGCATGTAGTACAAATCCTATTAACTCCGTTGCTACAAAATACGGTCCGCCCTTTTCTACGCTGTACCGGCACTGAAAATCCGGCTCTAGCAAGAAGCAGTTAGGCAGATTTAGAATATTAGTTTTCAGTGAGGAATAAGAACTCGAACTGGCTGACTGTTTGAGAGAAATGAACAGTCTTTTCTACGGACTTACAAGAAGGGAATTTATGAAATTGGCATATAATTTTACCAATAGAAATAAAGTCCCTTGTCCTTCAAGATGGAAAAAAATTTTAGTGCTGGAGCTGACTGGTTGAAGGGGTTTCAAAGTCGACATCGCGATATTGTATTGCGGACTCCAGAACCAACATTAGTTGCAAGGGCTTGCTGGTTTAATCGTCCTCAAGTAAATCGATTCTACAGTATTCTATCGGAACAAATAAACAAAATCAATATAACGGCAAGTACTCTGTTCAGTATGGACATTGTGATATAAAGTTTGGATTTCACTTAAAGGAACGGTATAAGAATTATTAACTTTCAGTGTATTGAATGTGTCCTTTCTCCCTTTTTTATCTTTAAATTAGCTATAACATGTAAACTGTGAACGCTATAAAAACTATTGAAAACAAATTTCTGAATTTCATTTGTATGCAAATATCAAACATATCGTTTCTTAGTAATAACATTCTCACTTTTAAACAATTCATTTCGTTATCCACTTTGCCCGCATGTGAATATTCACTTTGCCCGGCTATGTGGGCAAAGTGAATAATTTGATATAATTACTTAAAACCGAATTTTAACTATGAATAGTTTAACAATTGATTCTGATTTTTATATCAATTAAATGGAAAGATAACAAGGAACAATTACAGTGAAGATCATGTCATTGTCGTTCGTAATTACAGAAAGAAACTGATTTAAAATTAGTTTATTCACTTTGCCCGGACTTCCCCTATACTTTCCCTCTTGTCGGAACTGATAAAGTCAAGGCAGCCCAGAGAATACTTTCCCGTGGTTTCCCATTTTCACATCAGGAAAACTCTGGGTCTGTACCTTAATTAAGACTACGGTCGCTTCCTTTCCACTTCTAGCCGTTTCCGATTCCACCGTCACCATAAGAACTATCTGTGTCAGTGCAACTTATATAAGAAAAGGGATATCAATTGAGCTAACCTAATAGTTCATTCGGTTCATATGACATATTGTGACGATGGTCCCTAAAAGGTAAATTTTAAAAGTTTCCTCCGATTACTACTGAAGCTGATGATTAATTATTACTGTATTACGCCGGACTGAGTAGTTCTTTCTTTTGCTAGTTGCTTTACGTCGCACCGACACAGATAGGTCTTATAGCGACGATGGGACAGGGAGGGGCTAGGAGTGGGAAGGAAGCGGCCGTGGCCTTAATTAAGGTACAGCCCCAGCATTTGCCTAGTGTGAAAATGGGAAACCACGGAAAACCATCTTCAGGGCTGCCGACAGTGGGGTTCGAACCCACTATCTCCCGAATACTGGATACTGACCGCACTTAAGCGACTGCAGCTATCGAGCTCTGTACTGAGTAGTTCAGCCGGTAGAGCGGTGGCATTTTTTGTTCAAGTTGACGGGCTCGATCCCGACTATGTCCGGAGATATTTCAAGGTATTGAAGTACGCTAGCCTCGTGCCGATAGATTTAGTGACACGTAGAAGAAATCCTTCGGGTCAAAATTCTGGCATCTCAGCGTCTCCGAAAACCGTAAAAGTAGTTAGTGGGACTTAAAACCAATTACATTATTATTATTATTATTATTATTATTATTATTATTATTATTATTATTATTATCTACTACAGTGTATTGCGGCACGACCAAAAGGCTGATAGCTCAGTGCTCGTGAGGCAGGTGCGTTCGAATCCCCCGTCGGTCATCCTCGAAATGGTTTTCCGTGGTTTCTCATTGCAACACTAGGCAAATGCCGGGATGGTACCTTCTTCAATACATATCTCCCCTAGTGCATAGTGCACTGTCACTGCCTTGCCCTAAAAAATAGACTTGCAGAGGTGTCACAACAGCGCCCTAGCCGACAGCGTCTTGGAAAGCCCGTGCACTCACAGACAACATCCTCACCCACTGCGGTACATGTAACTCACCTCCCATGGGTTATACCGGAAAAGCAGCTACACAACTGGCCTGTCGAACTTCTCCTCAGACATTCCCGGCACTAAAAGCATACGCTAAACAAACAATAAAACCTGTTGGGTGAAGCTATCCAGTGAAGTTGCTGATTCCAGATCTTGCATTTATCTTTCTGTTCGCATGTTGGCAGCAAGAATATTGCCTTACGAGGAGTCAAACTTGCGAATGCTCATTTTGACGTATGCTGAAAGATTTCACCGAACATTTAGTAGTGTAATTCACTGATAAATTTCTTTGGGATTGTAAGGTTAGTAGAATAATGTCAGATACGTAGAAAATAATAATAATAATAATAATAATAATAATAGTAATAATAATAATAATAATAATAATAATAATAATAATAATGTCCTCCTCTGTGGTGTTGTGGTTAGTGTGATAGGCTGCCACCCCCGGAGACCCGGGTTCGATTCCCGGCTCTGCCACAAAATTTGAAAAGTGGTATGAGGGCTGGAACTGGGTCAACTTAGCCTCGGGAGGTCAAATGAGTAGAGGTGGGTCCGATTCCCACCTCAGCCCTCCTGGAAGGGGTTTTCCGTGGTTTCCCACTTCTCCTCCAGGAAAATGCCGGGATGGTACCTAACTTAAGGCCCCTGTTCAGCATAGCAGGTGAGGCCGCCTGGGTGAGGTACTGGTCATCCTCCACAGTTGTATCCCTCGACCTAATATCTCACGCTCCAGGACACTGCCCTTGAGGTGGTAGAGGTGGGGTCCCTCGCTGAGTCGGAGGGAAAAACCAACCCTGTAGGGTAAACAGATTAATAATAATAATAATAATAATAATAATAATAATAATAATAATAATAATAATAATGTACTCAAGCTCTTTAGACCTTTTCAGTCGTGTAATTACTATTGTTTTGCGCCAGTGTGGAAGCGGGTTTGTCAGTTCGATTGTCACATCTTTTCAAGACGCTGGCGGCTAGTGAGCTTTCGAGACACCACTGCGAGTCACCTTTGTAGGACAATACAGTCACGGTCTACTACGAGAGATATGGACTGTATAGCTTCACTTCTATAAATGCGTACCTTTGGCTTCCATATCAAAATAATGTTATTTATTTTACATCCTATTTCTTCTTTTCTTTTTTCTTCGTGGCATTCGGGACAAAGCCGACTCGGCAAGTGAATTATGTAAGGAAACGATTTATGAATTGTAATTGCTGTTGGGATACAGGAGAGATGGAGTCAGCTTCTAGTCATAAGGCACTTTATGACTTTCGGTGGTACACGTGAGTAGGCCATGGAAAGGAAGGAGGTAGCAGTGGTGTAGTTCTGGTAAGGTATGGTAAGATCGATACTAGGTGAAGGTTTTAGATCCGAAATCCAATATCCAATATCAGAAAGAAATGCATATAACTCAAGCTAGGCAGATTAATCACTTTAATGGAGAGCTGGCAAAAGAACAGGTGGTAATTGGTATCCCAATGACAATAACTCGTGTAGCAGACAAATAGTGCGAACAAAGTGGTGTGGACGTCCAAATAATGTGTGAGTTGCAAGTGTATCAGCTGAACGTGCACAGAACGGAGATCACAGTACTTGGATTTTGTGGAGATGCTGAGATAAACGACCGTGATGAAATTTCATTCTTGCCATTATTCTGATGAACTGGCACAAGAAGGGACGCTTATGGTTCCGAAGTGCGATCGGTCAGCTTGAGTATAGAAAGCCAGCGTTCTACTGTCTGTGATATTCAGCCTATCAGTCTATTATTTCCGTTCTTAGTAGATACCTACTCAATTTTCTTTCTGAAGAAATGAAATGAAATGGCGTATGGCGTTTAGTGCCGGGAGTGTCGGAGGACATGTTCGGCTCTCCATATGCAGGCCTTTTGATTTGACACCCGTAGGCGACCTGCGCGTCGTGATGAGGATGAAATAATGATGAAGACGACACATACACCCAGCCCCTGTGCCAGCGAAATTAACCAATTAAGGTTAAAATTCCCGACCCTGCCGAGAATCGAATCCGAGACTCCTGTGACCAAAGACCAACACACTAACCATTTAGCCATGGAACCGGACTCTGAAGAAATGATACCCAGGCATTTGTATGATGCCAGTTTCTGAATCCTTTCTTTTTCTAATCTACGAGTGCCCTGAACTCTCTCTCTTTTTTGCATTGTCAACAGTCTATTTTGTCTTCTACACATTCAGTTCCTGGCTCATGGTATAATTCCGACCACAGTGGTTACGTTAGTCGTTCTCACTGTTTTCAAGACAGCAGGTTTATCCCCACCGATGTCGGAAATACTTGAGGGTGCTTAAATACTATAACACAGCGTCACTTGTTTCCACGACTTTTAAGAACTCCTGTGGGACAAGATTCCGAACATGGACATCTATTAAAAACACATTGATTGGGAGGGTTTTAAGCAAATACTTCTTTAAAATATTATTAGGAATACTTCTGAGTAGTTTTTATAAATTTTTAAGACTTGCTATTAGCTGGACAGTATCTTCAAATATGGCATATTATTACAATTCGTCGTTGCGCCTGCGAAAACCGCTATGTGAAATCTTACAGCTTAGAAATTTAGCCGGTATGTTTCTGTCATCTGGGCGAGATGTGTCACAGAATTCTCGCTCACGGTAATACTATATGTGTTGCGGGTCAGTATTTCTCCTACAGCATTATCACATAGCGAGTTTTCGCAGACGCAATGATGAAATGACACCACTCATTGATTGAGTCTCTCTACTTTTTGATAATACATTATTGAAGGGCAACAGTACTTCGCACTACTTAGGAATAACGTATGATGGTAAACTGACCACTAAAGGATATCTCACAAAGGGTGCTGCAAAATTAAACACTCTGAATAACATTCATAAACCACCTGATTTAACACGGTGCGCTAATGGTTAACCATTCCATGACAGCCACTGGTCTTACTTTTTCCACTGTTGACTGCTGTGCCCCTATGTGGAACAGCAGTTCTTATTTCAAGAAAATCGATTTTCAGCTAAACAACGCCATTAGGTTGATTTCGAGAACGCTAAAATCCACACCAACTCAATGGCTTCCTTTTTCTGAGCCACATCCCTCCACTACACCTTCGTAGGCTCAATGCTTTGGTTAGAGAGCTATAGAAATCAGTATCTGCCAATTCACGGTTATCTTGCTGCCGTACAGTCTACCAGCTTCGATCAAGACACCACCGGCAGTATTTTCACAACCGAGCAACCGAGAACTGTTGCATAATAAGATTGGATTCATCTGATTGGAGTTTGTTTGATCTTTCAGAATTCCACAAAATGTCATCTTATTTTCCTATGCCCAAAGGTATTTGGTCCGAGCTGAAAAAATTTTCGCCGCCCTCGTGGTGTAGGGGTAGCGTGCCTGCCTCTCACCCGGAGGCCCTGGGTTCGATTGCCGGCCAGGTCAGGGATTTTTACCTGGACTTGAGGGCTGGTTCGATGTCTACTCAGCCTATGTGATTAGAATTCATCGGCCCCGGTCTAGAAAGCCAAGAATAACGGCCGAGAGGATTCGTCACGCTAACCACATGACACCTTGTAATCTGCAGGCTTTCGGGTTGAGCAGCGGTCGCTTAGTAGGCCAAGGCCCTTCAAGGGCTGTAGTGCTATGGGGTTTGGGGTTTTGAAGAGAACTATCATGTAATATGTGGTGACTCATTGTACAAGTGGAATAAGTTTCCCTTTCATCACTTTGATTGTGAATGTGAGAGACAGAGAATAAAGTGCATAGTGTCTGTGTGTCCGTAGAGGCGTTACCATGGAAGATATGAGGATTGTGTCCGTGCAACTCTTGAGACAGTGGTCTAAATGCAGAATTTTGATGTTAAACTGTGAACTTTGTAAATGTGTAATAATCTTTGAACCGAGCTCGATAGCTGCAGTCGCTAAAGTGCGGCCAATATCCAGTATTCGGCAGATAGTAGGTTCGAACCCCACTGTCGGAAGCCTTGAAAATGGTTTTCCGTGGTTTCCCATTTTCACACCAGACAAATGCTGGGGCTGCACCTTAATTAAGGCCACGGCCGCTTCCTTCCCCCTCCTAGTCCTTTCCTGTCCCATCGTCGCCGTAAGACGTATCTGTGTCGGTGCGATGTAAAGCAACTATCAAATAATTTTTGTAGCCTATATCGATATGATATTTTGTACGGTGCACTTAATAATAATAATAATAATAATAATAATAATAATAATAATAATAATAATAATAATAATAATAATAATAATAATCTAATCAAATATCGTGAAAATCCGTTCTGAATACATTTACAAGAGCAAAGATAAGAGAATAAATCTTCGAAGAACTACCATTATCAGAGTTATTTTTAACACCTGGCCATCTTCTAACACAGTAGCTCTCTGGTCCAACAACTACAATAAAATTATTCTAATGTAACATACATGTACTGATGTGAAATCCGAGTACAGCTATTATAGCTGTTAGGTTATTTGGACTCAAATTTAACTCATAGTCGAACAAGTACATTAGACTGTAGTTCTTTTATGAGAAAGTATTGTGGTATAGGTCCTTCTTTAGACTAAACTTTCGTCGTTTGTGAATCCTATGTGATGTGATTTAAGAAATCTTAAGTTCGTTATGGGAGTGCAGCGCTAGTCATAACAGTATACCAACAAAGCCGTGCTCCCACTCACTTTGACACTGAAGGCAGTACACGATGTAACAAGGTTACAAACCACGAGACCACATCCCACTATCCCTCCTTCTGGTTCAAACAACCTACACTACCACACAGGAAAATAGTTCTATTACAAGAGGAACTCCTCTCAATAATAGAATTATCTCATGAATTCCTTTACATGATTTGCACTTTCGTAGAATTTTCCTTGCAGCTACTTCTTTTTTCAATTGTTACTCTGCATAAAAAAGGAATCTGAAATGAGGTGATAGAAATCGCTTTTGGTATGGATCTATGTGTGATTTTACTCCTAAACGGATGGTTAGAGGGAGTACCGAGCGAGTTAGCTGCGCGGATCGTGCCAGGACATTTTTGTAGTTTCTCATATTTACACCACGTAAATGATGAATCTGTATCTTATTTAAGGCCACCCTGTCATTTCTTCCCAGTTCTAGCCATTCCTACCCCATCGTAGCCAGAATATTATCTATGTCAGTACGACGTTTAACTGCTTTTTTTTGCTAGTTGCTTTACGTCGCACCGACACAGATAGGTCTTATGGCGACGATGGGACAGGAGAGGGCTAGGAGTG
The DNA here is from genome assembly GCF_040414725.1 of Anabrus simplex. Taxonomy (NCBI): domain Eukaryota; kingdom Metazoa; phylum Arthropoda; class Insecta; order Orthoptera; family Tettigoniidae; genus Anabrus; species Anabrus simplex. Next base: position 265,351,944 of record NC_090265.1, on the reverse strand, counting down.
GGATGGAAGCGGCCGTGGCCTTAATTAAGGTACAGCCCCAGCATTTGCCTGGTGTGAAAATTGGAAATCACGGAAAACCATTTTCAGGGCTGCCTAGAGTGGGGTTCGAACCTACTATCTCCCGAATACTGGATACTGGCCGCACTTAAGCGACTGCAGCTGTCGAGCTCGGTGTTGAACTGCTAAAGGGAAAGTTTCTTGTCAGACTATTCAGCCTTGTCTTCCCTGGCATAGGTAGGATGTTTTGTGGTGTAAAACATCTTTCCTGAGGTGCCCTATGCTACATGCCAAGGCAACTTTGATAAGTACAAACTGCAACTCTGTTCCCACACACAAAAGTGATAAAAACTCCACGTTCCATTATCCATCCATTATCTAGGTTTATAGCACTTTTATATTTAATATAGAAGTTCACAGAATGTGCTGTCTCTAATTGCCAAAGACATACAGGAGAAAGAACAAACCAAACCAAACCCCATGGCACAACAATGTCAAAGGGCCTTGGCCTACCAAGCGATCGTTGCTCAGCCCAAAGGCCTGCAGATTACGAGGTGTCATGTAGTCGGTACGACGAAACCTCTCAGCCATTATTCTTGGCTTTCTACCAAGGTAGACCAGGGATACGAGAAAGAACTTGGAGAAATATTACTACCTCCTTTGAATGTTAGTGATTATCTCGCAAACAGTGAAAGTGAAATGCACTATACTATAATTAACGAAGTAAACTTCCCTGTTATTTTGAAACTATCTCTGTAGTAACTACGAAAGTGCTTAAGCAACTGAAATAATAAACAGATAAGCTGTCAATTTCTGTGTGTCTGAACCTGTAGCTCGATTTCGCATCATGCCTCTGCTGACATTCAGGCTAGGCTATCAGTGCCAAACGGAGAAATATGCAACTTACACCTTTAACAAGCAAGCAAGCAGATTGCTGAGGCCTATAGGACATCGCAGTAGGCTATGGAGTGTCAGACCTTGAAATCTTAGGACTGATGATGGCGTTGGCGGTATTAGCAATACACGATCAGTTACAGATCTCTTCTTTCTTCACGTTCAGTGCAACAGACTGAGTGGCGCAGAGGGTTGAACGCTGGCCGTCTGAGACCAAGTTGGTGAGTTCGATCCCGATTCAGTCCGAGGGTATTTGCAGCCGCTAAAATACACCAGCGTCGTGTTGGTATCTGTATAGGCTCATAAGATAAATCCTACGGGACGAAAGTCTAGCATCTCTGCGTCTCTGAAACCGTAAACGTATGTAGTAGGATATGAAACAAAAAGTCTGTACAGGCCATGAAGGTCCTAGGAGGGGTGGAATGTAAAGGCTTCCACTATCCGTAACCTTGGCGTTTGATGGGGGTAGAGTGGTCAGCCCTACGCCCCGTCACCTTTGCCCCAATAAGTTAATCTGGTACTCATTTTCTGGGTAGACTGAGTGAACCTCAGGGCCATGTGCACCTTCGGAACTGGAAAGCTCGTTTCTTAAATTTGGACTTCCTGATGGGTAATCGAACCCCTGTCCTCCCAGATGAACTAAGCACGCCTTTACCGCCTCATTCAGGCAGCCCCTGTGACATTATTATTATTATTATTATTATTATTATTATTATTATTATTATTATTATTATTATTATTTAGCTTATGGTTTCTTTCAGTGCCAGGAGTATCCGAGGACACAACACCCCCTGTGGGTGGGGGCCTCAGGGGCTCTGAACTTTGGAGCGTGGGTTGGCGTCCACGAGGCCCTAAGCTGAGTCCTGGCATTGCTTCCACTTACTTGTGCCAGGCTCCTCACTTTCATCTATCCTATCCGACCTCTCTTGGTCAACTCTCGTTCTTTTCCGACCCCGATGCTATTAGGTTTGCGAGGGCTAGGGAGTCTTTCATTTTCACGCCCTTCGTGGTCCTTGTCTTCCTTTGGCCGATACCTTCATTTTTCGAAGTGTCGGATCCCTTCCATTTTTCCCTCTGATTAGTGTTATATAGAGGATGGTTGCCTAGTTGTACTTCCTCTTAAAACAATAATCACCACCACTATCCGAGGACACTTTCGGCCCGCCAGTTCTGTAGCTGCTTTTCGCGGTATATCCCATGGTGTTGGTCTACATTCACTGTTGTATGAGTGTGTTGTCTGTTGGCATGGGTGTAATCGTGTGGGCTAGGAATGGGAAGGAAGAGGCCTAGGCCTTGAGAAAGGTAACATGCCTGCATTTGCCTGGAACTAAAATGAGAAGTCACGGAAAATCTCTTCGAAGATGGCTGACGGGAGGATTCGAAGCCGAGCACTTATGTAGTAGCCATAATTGACAGTGAGGCAACGCACTGTGCTAACCTGTTCGGTATTATTATTACTTCATCTCATCTTAACCCCACAGAAGGATTCCCGGTCTCTTATTCACATATTCTTAAAGTTCCTCAGACCTCAGTTACGTAAGTGGCAATGTTATCTTCTGTAGTATAAGTATTATATATTGTAATTTTAATATCGCACATTATCATCGTATTCGATACGACAAAATTAAGTTGTATAGTTACCTACGTGTATTTAACAATATCTACGTTTTCTTAATCTGTCACTCTGGTGCCATTTTTATACATTTATCGGAAATTTTAAAAATCCCGTTAACATTTCTTAATAGCTTTGTGACAAGAATTTTCAAATACATGAATAATAAAAATAATTGTCCTGTTTTACGTTCTATTAATTAGTTTTATGATTCTTGCAGGCTTCCAGGAAACTCAGTTTTGTCTCGCAGCGGATTCTTGACTCTCCAGCGTATTTAAACACTCAAATATCACGGGGATGAACCAAGATCGGACCCCACGAGATGTGTTCGAAAGGTTGTCACTATATCGTCTGAGTCACACAGCCAAGCTTGAACAAATGATCTTAAGAAGAGCCGGGTTGAGTGGCTCAGACGGTTGAGGCGCTGGCCTTCTGACCCCAATTTGGCAGACTCGATCCTGGCTCAATGCGGTGGTATTTGAAGGTGCTCAAATATGGCAGCCTCGTGTCGGTAGATTTACTGACATGTAAAATAATTCCTGTGGGACTAAATTCTGGCACCTCGGCGCCTCCGAAAACCGTAAAAGTAGTGGGACGTAAAGCAAATAACATTATTATGAAGAAGAAATTTTAATAAATAGACCAGACTAGTGCCTGTGAAGCCTCTCTGTTCTATCTGCGCTGCTGTATGTATTTTTCTTATTATTAACTGAGGCAAGGAAGCTGTCGTGGTCTGTACTGCATGTTTGGTGATATCATTGGTCTAGAAGTTAAGGAGGAACCCATAGAAAGTGGCAGAGATTTTTTATGTTTTAATTTTAGTCGTGTTCCCACGATAAGGTTGCTATATAAAAGCCTTTAAAGCTCGGGACAAGTATAACTCTGTCAAAATTTGTGTTTACGTTATTAGCAGAAATATTTACGATAGCTTCCAAAATTATATCTCTGAGTATATCAGGAGTTACATCATTCTCGTTACTGAATCGCAGCCTTTTTGGTAGTAATATAACGAGAGATCCAGACTATATCTAGACAATCTCGAGCTCGAGTTGTAGTCTATTTATTATGAGTCTATAGTGAATAACTACAAAACTAAATAGGTAATGTTAATACAAGTGCATAAACATAAAAAAATTAAATACACAGGTGATCATAACTTGGATGGAGTACTAAACTTTCAGCACGGACATATGCTGCTTTATTATTGTATTTAAACTCTTTGGGTCACAGTCCCTCAATACGTCGGCTCTTGGCTTCATGGGAATACCACAGTTACATCCTGTTCATTGTACCGTCTGTGGCCAAAAGTAGTGAAGATGTTTCACGGCGCTAGTCCGATGAATTTATATAAAAACAAATACAGATACGTGCTATAAAATGAAAAGGATAAATGATAAAATTCTGGTGATAGATTGATGTTGAAATTCTTCTATCAGACCGGTCATTAGAGCTATGTCATAAATAGTCACGTACTGAGTGAATTCGCTACGCGGTTCGGATCATGCAGCTGTAAGCTTGCATTCGGGAGATAATGTGTTCAGACCCCACTGTCGACAGCCCTAAATATGTTTTTCTGTGGTTTCCCATTTTTTATGCTGTACCTTAATTAAGACCATGGTCACTTTCTTCCTAGTATCTCAACGTCTCCATAGAACCTGTCTGTGTCAGTGGGAAGTAAAACAAATGTGAAACAACAAATAGTAGCCATTATACCTGTATTGTAGGCTATAAGGCAAAAAATAATGTACAAGCACAGGACCTATTTTTGGACATTTACTATTAGAATTATCACTAAAGTTAATCACACTTTTTCTAACTCGTGAGCAATTTTCTGCATTGCATATGGCGTTAAGACATTTACTACAATATGCTTTGTTTTCTGACAAGCGCATAAGATTTTTTTTTACTTTTTTTGCCGAATAGTTTGGATGAACATGTCATCGAAACTACGATGGTGTTTGACAGTCTGGACACTCTAACTCGCTGATGATTCAAAACAGTCACTTTCAGATTCAATTGGTATTAAAATGTTTTTCGAAACTCAAAGTAGTTTGAAGGGCTAATGCATGTAAGACTTCAAATGATCTGCAGTATCTCAGCGTCTGTCATGATCAAGGGAAAATACTTAACACACTTCAAACATGCAACTGTGCATTATCAAAGTCCTTCTACATCTTTAAGAACTAAAACTGACTTAACAGATGATCACCGAAATTTAAATTTCATTTACGACTCATTAAAGAAGTCAAAACATACCAGAGGAATCAAATCACTTTTATATCACCCGTCACATCACAATACAGAGCGCCTTAACACTTCAACCACCGCCAAACAGCTGTTACCTGTAGCCATTTGTTTTACAGTTCCATACAATTCAGTTGAAAACTTTGCGAACACTGAGCCAACAGTTCGAAGAATTGTTATTATGATAGTTGCACAATTGACAAGTTTATGGAATACTTCCAAATCTTTTATTGTTTCGATATACAGTATTACTTCCGGAAGACTTGTGCAATATAAACTATTTTTAGCATCTTGTTATTACATGAAGCAGGGGCTGCTTGGCCGAGGCGGTAAAGGCGTGCTCGGTTCCCCTGGAAGGACGTGGGTTCGAAGTCGTAAAATTTATGAAATTAGATTTCCACTTCTGGAGGTGCATATGAACCTCAGGTTCACTCAGCCTACACCAAAAATGAGTACAAGGTTAATTCCTGGGGGCAAAGGCGGAGCGGCGTAGAGCTAACCACTCTACCCCATCATGTGCCGAGGTTACGAATAGTGGAAGCCTTTACCTTCCACCCGTCCAAGGGCCTTCATGGCCTCTACGGCGATGACCGTTTTTGCTTTTGCTTTTTATTACATGAAGCAAAGACCGTTTACTTTTCCATTTTGGTCAAATCTGGGACAGATGGCTGTACTCCAGAAGTGTCTTAGTATTATCCTAGGAATTGGGTCACCCCATTCCAGTCACTGAAGTTGACATTAAATTCGTGACAGATCCGAAAATTGAACCAGATCAGTCTATATTCCACGGTGGGCACTTCAAGTTCCATGAGAATTTGTTTTAGTGGAAGATAGGGGAATGACTTCTTCAACCATTAGCTGACACTCGTAATTTCACTTCTCTTGTTCAGTCTCACGCACGTCACGTGATGGGGTTAATTTATGCTTGGTTGCAACCTACAAATGGGCTCCTTTCTCTCCGAAGAATGGCAACATTAATAATCCAAGATGTTTGTTACGCAACACGTAAACTGCTGCTCTGTATTCTTGATTGCATTGTTTCTGCTCTGCATTGTCGACTTGGGGGATCCTGCTGCGCGCCATCTATCTTGGCCACGTGACCCATGGCACTGACAAATGACAAGCGAGCGGCGTGCGCCTGCAAATTGAAGCGGCCATCGCATCCACGTGACCGGCCAACGCTTCGTCGCCAAATGGGATGAGGACTTAACTGAAGTCACAACTGAGCTAATAATTAACTCCACGCTAATTCTAAACACAGTTGACACCTCCTTCCCTCCCCTCCCTCTTGACAGCGCTCACAGAAGTGACCGAGAAAGCACCGCAATGGCACTTCACTAAGGGAAGCAAATAACACGCTTCCTGTAGTTCATTGATTAATATTTATAACGGACTATAAAATAAGAGGAATACAACGGAGCTTCTTTTATACTGTAGACCTAAGGCTCAAATAGGTTCAGACTGATATAGGTAACAACAATTCCAGATAACTGAAAATAAATGACCAACTGCACAAGTAGCAAAATATTTTATGTACCTTTACACGCGAGCCCGAACGATTATGCGGGTTTAAACCATTTTTCAGTGAAACCAATTCAATTCTTCTCGGCAATATAGAGTTGAACGAGTTCCACTTGCCACGCCGCAATAGTTTCTGAACTCTTCATGGGCACTTGAAGGCAGAAGAGGCCATAAAACTTTTAAAAAGGGAACTAGACTCTCGATAGTGGTGGTGATTATTGTTTTAAGGGGAAGTACAACTAGCCAACCATTCCATTTTAACTTTGATGTGAAGAGGAAAGGATGAGCTTTGTCCCTTCAGAGAATAAAAGTATAGACAAGTGAAAGGTCCTTAAAGGGCGTGAACATGAAATACACCTAAAAATGAACAAGAGCTGAATATGGACGGTGAGATATAAAATATGAGAATCCTGGGACATGTAAGTGAAAACAATCACAAACCCTGCTAGGGGCCCTGTGGTCAGCAATCCACGGTGACAAGTTGAGAGCGCCCTGTAAGTCGCCTCTTTTAGTCGGCTCTTACGACATGCAGAGGACACCTTGAACGTAGTCTATGACCCTCAGAGGTAGGAAGTAGACATGTGAGCAGAGTACTGGTATCTAGTGTGGAATTGTATGGAAGTGACACGTGGATAATAACTAGCTCAAAAAGAACGAGAATAGGAGCATTTGAAATGTGGTGTTACAGAAGAATGCCGAAGGTGAAATAGGTAGATTGAATCAAGAATGAAGAGCTAATGGATCGAATTAGTGAAAGGATAAATGTTTGGCGAAATTTGGCTAGAGAAAGAGATAGAATGATAGGACACATCTTTAAGACACCCAGGATTCATTCAGCTAGTTTTTAAGGGAAGTGTAAGAGGTAAAAACGGGAGGGGTGGTCCAAGACATGAATATGGTCAACAGATTAGAGTACATGTAGAATGCAGTAGTTATGTACAAATGAGAAGGTTGGGGCACGATAGAGTAACTGTATCAAAGCGGTCTACGGACTGGTGACCCAAACAAAACATTTTATTAACCTGACTTTATGATTGTATTATTATTTAAATAAGTAAGGATTTTATTGTGGGTGTTCAGGTCATCAGTCCATATACTGTGCTGGTTATACACTACTATATCTTATGCTAAACTCTTATCTCGAAGTAATTACTGCGCCATAGTGAACCACCAGCGCCTTAAAATTCATGAAGATATGCCACCCATCTAACAGTACTAGTATATAAGATGGATATTGCTGTGCTTGCTACCTATATGTCAGCAACGAAAAACAAGCCGGCCTTGCGCAATGAAAACGACTACAGTATATACAAACTTCGCACCAAATTGAAAGGACTATTCCACAAACATAATCTTTATTGCGTGTTGTTACAACACAAATACCGCAAATACGATCAAGTTAGTGGGTTGTGCAAAGCGATCTTTTGTGACAGAACCTAAATGAACGATGTAAAATATGAATCGTCCGCTTCTGTGTTGTAGTGGCTAATGTGATTAACTGCCATCCCCCGAGGCCCGGGTTGGATTCCCGGCTCTGCCAAGAAATTTGAAAAGTGCTACGAAGGCTGGAATGGGGTCCACTCAGCCTCGGGAGGTCAACTGAATGGAGGGCATTCGATTCTCACCCCATTCATCTTCGAAGTGATTTTCCGTGGTTTCCCACTTCTCCTCCAGGCAAATGCCGGCATTTTACCTAAGTTATGGCCACGGCAGCTTCCTTCTCTCAACCATTAGCTACCCCTTCCAATATTCCCATTCCCCTACAAGACCTCCCTTCAGCATAGCAGGCGATGCCACCTGGGCGAAGTACTGGTCCTCCTTCCCATTCATACCCCCCAGACCTACAGTCTTACGCTTCGGGACACTGCCGTCGAGGCGGTAGAGGTAGGATCCCTCGCTGAGTCGGAGGGTAAAACCAACTCTGGAGGATAAACGGATTACGAAAGAAAGAAAATATGAATCACATGTATGGCTCAGGAATTAAAAGGCGAAGTGGAAGAGGCATGATTTTGTAGCGATCTCCCCGAGAGCAATGAGTGTGTCGTCATTTTGGATGAGTCCGTAAGATCTTTGAAGTCAGATATATGAATGCATGATTCGAATCCCGCTCTACGCAGATATTTTTGATGATATTCACAAGCTTCGTTGTATCTATGTACAAAACAGTGTCCGCTTTGGGACGATAAGGCAGTGTTATGTTAAGCATGTAGGTTACCTGAAATTCACAGGTATTAAAAGAGATCACAACACAAAGCTTACCCATTCGCTCGTACTGGAAGTGAATATAAGGTTTTACTAATCTACACTCGTGACGTATTCCAGTAATGAACACATTAAAATGTTAGTTTATTTAATCGTATGGTGATTTTATACAATATATATACAAGGCAAAAACAAACTTTATAGTTCATACTTCTCAGCCATTCAGTTAAACCGGGTTTGAGAGCGAACAAATCGTCAGGAGTGCCTGGGTACGAATGAAGAGGACAGCGCTGGACCAGGTGCTCAATCGTCTGTTCTTCTAGGTTACAATCACACATTGGTGAACTGATCCAACCACACTTGTACCTGAAATAATTGCAACAATCATGCCCAGTCCATAACCTGTTGATACGGCACCAGAGGTTCCTCGGCAGTTCAAAACCGCTTGGCTTCTTTGTTGGATTAAGATGGTGTACACTTATTCCCAATGTTTTTGTTGATCACTCATGCTTCCAGCCTTCATTTAGGTCAAATCCATCTGCAGTGAGTTGCCCTGCAGTGACACTTGCTGGTCTTCTTGATTTCAGTCGCTGCAGCGACGGATGACAAAATTCTTGGTGCAGTGGCAAGGAGGGTGATGCAAAGATTTTCTTAGCTTCACTTAGTAGAGCTTGCTTTCGCCTTAAGTGAGGTGGAGGGATGTGACTCAGAACAGGTAACCAGTGACATGGAGTTGATTTGATGGTACCAGTAATGAAACGCATTGTGATGCATTGTATCGTTCAAAATGTTAGTGATCAATGAAGATACATGACAGAAGTCACTGCAGTCAGGATTTCTGTATGACAAGTAATTCCCTGAGAGAAGAAAACCAACAGCCAATATGTTCCCGAGCCTTGAACGAAGCTTGTATTCATCTGGAGCACTTGGAAGGAAATTTTCAATTACAGTAGTTGTATAACATCTAGTCGTAATTAAAGAGACGATTTAGATGCTGTTCTGAATGCCCCTATGTACGAAGGTACTTATACAACAAACCAAGACCAGCCGGTTATCTGTCTTGCGATTATTCTATTACCTAACAATAGATATCATCCGAACCATCTGTAATTACGTTAGAAGCTTCACGATCTATCTTCGATGCTTGAGGAATATTTTGTCAATGGATATTACACAAAATGGGCAGTGATGCAATCTTTCATTGAAGAGTTTAATTTTCAGATGAATCACACTTTCACAAAAAATCACGAAACGTAACATCGAATTAAAAACTGATATTTTCAGAGCTAGATAAAAATCAATTCTTTGAGGATGAGTAGGTATGTGCCCATACCTTATTACAGTAACGGACAGGTAAAAATACCGTGCTGTCTGAGATTTCAACCAGCCTCAGCATGGCGTGGTTTTCTAACCATACAGGTGTGTGTACACGTTTTTGCCGCCTTAGCTAGGATAATCCCTAGCATTAAGTTGGAAGTTTGCTTTCTGTTGTACCTATTTGGAGGCCTAATGCACGCTTGCTGTTCTAACCGAAGTGTTGTTCGCAGCTGTGGTCGTTTCCTGCCTTCGTTACTGTTTCCATTGACTCTAACAATTCTGGCTGTATTGTCGAGGACAAATCTAAACATAATTGTTGTACCAATCCTTTATAGGAACAGGGATCTATAATTTTGGGTTAATATAAACTGCGGGTTGCATGAAGTTAAACTTTAAGGGGCTGTTGGACCACTCTGTATATTACCATCTGCATGCCTTGGTTGGCTGCACTTGCCTCCAAAAGCAACTGAACGAGTTTTGAGGTCTCAAATTTTGCCAAAGGGTTCTCCTCTTTCAAACTTAATTATCTTTCTTTGTGATTTGATCTACCCAAATTAACTTCAGTAACACACATTTTAAAGAAAAGCCATCTCTTCCTTTCTTCCAGGTTTGAAGCTCCATTTAAAGTAGTTAGCTCTACGCCTTTACGCCACGAAATTAACCTGGAATTCACTTCGTATGTAGACTGATTAACTGCAGCGTCATGTGCCTCTCCACAAGTGGAAGTTCCGTTTCTAAACTTTTCAATTGCCATATGGTGAATTTCAACCACATTCTTCCAGGTGAATCACGTTGCCTGGACAGCCCACTATCTAGGTGAATAATTCGTAAAACATAAGCCTACTATAAGTTTCAGTCTAATATATTTACTTGTTGCTAACACATTTTTAAATTTTTTTTTACAAATAGCTTTACGTTTCACCCACACAGACAAGTCAGATGGAGACGATGGGATAGGAAAGGGCTAGGAGTGGCAAGGAACCGACCATGGCCTCACTTAAACCTTTGCACGCGTATATCGGATATGTTTATTCCAAGAACAGCGCACGTTAACGGCCCCATTTAAGCTTTTAGCGACCTTTTGACAGTACCGCGTCTGTAAAGTATCAGTTTACGATCTGTGGGAAGTATTTTTTCATACAAGATGAGGGACCCACTGAACGAAGAGTCACGCTTAATCTAGGCACATACTCAGAATATCAAAAATGACTTTACTGAGTGCAGTAATACACAGAACAAAGGAAGGCGAAGAGAAATCCACTTCTTTAAAATCTTCGCAGTGAAACTAGGCCTTCATCGAGATGTTTGCTTCGAGACGTGCTGCACAGAGGGTAAACGTAAACAACAAAATATTCATTTCCAGATTCAGGCAATAATGTAAAGAACTTCAGATTTAGCCGCAAGAATATATATCACTATAACCTTACATTTCCAGAAAAATAAGTGCGAGTAGAGTTGTGTAACTAGACAAACTTATTCGAATGCCAATGTACAGCCCCTGCTTTTGCCTTGTGGGAAATTGAGAAACCACAGAAAACAATCATCAGGGCTGCCGACATTGGGGTTCGAACCCACTATCTCCCGAACGCAAACTGACAGCTACGTGACTCATAAACCGCATAGCCACTTGCTCGGTCTCTAGATAGCAATAGCAACTCACATAAACAGTCCTCTTGTAGTAAAATGTTGATGTGTTAAGCTGAGAAAGCATTCATTTGGTTCTTGAATATACACATTTAGAATGTATGTGGTATAGTGTTGCCAAATACTTCTGGTACAGCTAAATTTCAATTTATTTCAGATCGTAAAATACTGGGCCGTCGGTAAGAAAAATTAGTTGGGCATATTCGGTAATCGGCAGCATAGACAAAATGCAAATAAATGGCTTTCAGATACCCTAAGCAGACTATTCATGCCAAAATATATATAATTTGTTGTGTTGCTTGCTAGGAAGAAAACAGGTATGTGGACGATATTATCCTTACATTTCTGTTTTCAGGAAGACTTAGTTCAGTAGGACTGAAAGCAGGGTGGATTTCGGATATTTTAATGGAGATTACAGAGAATGACATCTGATATAAGCGTGCGGGAGCAATGTATTCGCAGTCAAGAGTTAAGTCTCTGTTAGAAATGAATACATTCTTTGAAACTGTGCATAAACGAACTGGTTGCGTTGTACAGGCCATGTGAGGCGAAAGGAGGTGCACGTACTGGTTACCATGCTTACGATCGTGGAGGGTAAGATAAAGAGACAGTGAGAAGACTCTATTTGTAATTATTCCAAGGTAATAGTTTGAGGTAAAAAATCTGGTTGCTAATAGAGAAGAGTTCATACACAGCAACTTTGCTGCCTGGATCCTGAAATGGATAACATTCCTCCAGTTGTTGCTGCTGTTGCTGCTGCTGCTGCTGCTGCTGCTGGTGGTGGTGGTGGTGGTGGTGGTGGTGGTGGTGAAGGTTGATTGTAATGAGGGATAGGGATCGGAAGAAAACAAGAGTTAACCAAGAAAGGTCAGAGTATGAGGGGTGCATTCATTATTGTGTTTCTACAGTAGCTTGTAGTGGGGGAGTTTCTGCGCACGCGCGCGTGTGTGTGTGCGTGTGTGTGTGTGTGGGATAGGAGTGCATTGGGCCAAACACAAACATCCAGTTCCCGAGTTGGAGCAATTAACTAAACGTGGTCGAAATTCCACACAAGCAGGAATCGAACTCAGAACCCTCTGAAGCGAAGGTCTCTACGCTGACAATTCAGCCAAGAAGCCGGACTCTCACATAAACATTTTCCCACCATATTTAGTACATGTAAAAGTGGCATTTAAATATGTTATTTTAATCTTTGATAGGGCTATCAGTCCCACGAATTGGATATCACCGAGTGAATTTGCTGTGAGGTTTTGATCACATATCTGCGACCTCATATTCGGGAGATATTGGGTTCGAACCCCACTATCAACAGCTCAAGAAATGGTTTTCCCTAGTTTCCCATTTTCACACCAGGCAAATGCTGGGGCTGTAACTTAATTAAGACCACGGTCGCTTCCTTTCCATTCCTGACCCTATTATATCCCTGTCTGTGTCCGTACGAAGTAAAAAAAAAGTGAAAACACAAAGAAAACTGGAGACTGCGTAGGCTACATATCATTAGGCTATTTCGTATTTAATATGGAGAGTTGTAAACAGAGATATTCTCAGTTTCAAACCTATAGAAATTTTATGAAAATAAAGTTGCAGTCAATGAAAGTTAAAAGTGTGAAATGGAAAGTCTGGTTCCTGTTGTTGAGATTCCATGTAACCTCTTGGTGTAGTGATCAATAGTTACAAAAATCTTAATTTCACCTCTTGCTTGATACTTTCATCACCCTAAGGAGCATTCCCAGGTTTCCGAAAGTGTCCTCCATTGCATGTACTTTCTTAGCTCTTTCTTCCGAAAAACATTATTTTTATACAACTGAGTTAGGCGTCGTTACATGTTCTTGGGTGTGGTGACAGTAGTTCATTGGCTATGTTCTTAACAAGAAGCTGTAGTTTGAATTCCAGCCATTACGAGTCATATAGACAGTGGTTCAGATTCCACGTTAAGTTTCTATATTCCTTGGTTTGTATTTGGGGCTGAACGCCTGTTAGTTCAAGAATAAATACAATACAATACAATACAATACAATACAATACAATACAATACAATACAATACAATACAATACAATACAATACAATACAATACAATACAATACAATCCTTGGTTTACGACAACCACGTAAAAACCCAAGCTCACTTGTTTTGACCTAAGTTGGCTGTGCGGTTAGGGTCGTGTAACTGTGATCTTGCAATAGGGAGATGGTGGGTTCAAATCCCAACGTCGACAGCCTTGATGATGGTGTTTACTGTGCTTTCCCATTTTCACACCAGGCAAACGCTGGGGCTGTACCTTAATTAAGGCTACGGCCATGTTACCTTCCTAATCCTAGCCCTTTCCGATCCTTCCGTTGTCGAAAACATTCTTGAGAAACAGTCGTAGCTTACGTCATACCTAGGTATCGTAACCAATGCCATCTGAACAGAAAGCCACTACCCTCACCATTCAGCCAAGAAGGCGAACATATATTATTATTATTATTATTATTATTATTATTATTATTATTATTATTATTATTATTATTATTATTATTATTATTATTATTATCCATGTTGTTATTATTATTTTATTACTAGTGATATAAGATCGCGTGTAGTCTACTCAGATTTTCGGTGACAATTGGAAGGGAAAGGACTCTATGACTGTGAAGGAAGTGGCCATGGCCTTAATTAATGTTCATCACCACTGTCGCACAATGAATGATGTATAAGCACAATATTTAACAAATTTAACAATCCAATTATATGCATACAGTGTGAAAATAAGGTCCTTTAAGTCAAGAAGGACGGAAGAGTACAAAAATTGACCAAGGGAAGTCGGGTAGGATACATGAAAGTGAGGAGCCTAACACAAGTAAGTGGAAGCAATGCCAGGACTCAGCTGACGGCCCCGTGATCGTCAACCCACGCTCCCAACTCAAGAGTCTCCGGGGCTGCTTTTATTCACCTCTTACGACACGCAGGGATACAGTGTGTGTTATTCTACCGCCCCCACTCACAGAGGGATCCCTAGTTGAGAGTAGGGTTGGGTACTATATCTCTTGTTCGGCACACAGTGCCGGTGCACGGTTATGTTCCGCTGTTCCGGAACACCGAGTGTCAATTGTTCCGAAACATTCTCAAGCGAGACCGAGACAGTGACTCGCTGTCCCGTCAGAAGCGCCACTATGGACTGCCCATCGCCTACTAGCCGACTGTCAATACCAGCTGTGTACCGCCAGTTGCTGGAGTGTTCCGTGTTCTGTCGCATCCTCTTTGTTCTGTGAATTCCGTTGCACCGGCAGCTGGCCTTCGGTATATGCGAATAATGTAATATGTTCTGTTTTGTTTTAAACTGTTTTGTAAGAGTATTTTCATTGAAGCCTAGTAATGTAACCGTACGAAAGACGGTAAACTTTTCATAACGTCGCATCGGAGTCCTGTTTAGGACATTTTACTAGAATAAAACCGGACGGAGTGAAATGAAATTTATGTTCTTCTATTTTGTCTGCAAAGGGATCTTCAACCGGCGTAATGACACGACATTTCAAACTTAAACATTGTAAACACATCTCCTGCCGGTGTAATTGTAACAGGTGTATTTTGGAATGAATGAAAACATTCTTATCCTAGAAACAACATTTAGACATGATTTTTTGGGTGCGTATTTCAGAGTTCCGACTGCTTTTTTCACGTGCCGTGAAGTTTTATCCTGGCCCAACTCACAATACAGACCGATACAATCAACTGGTGAAAATGTCCTTGGATTAGTTACTTTTAATACCTGTACTGCCATTGTTACCGAGTTATGTGTGTTTAATATTGATCGAAAAATTTCTAACATAAAAGCAGCCTTTAAACGTGATTATTGGGCACGAATTTCAGTGTTCCGACTGTTCCTTCACGTTCCGTGCAGCTTTATGCTGGCCATAACCCGTAACTACACACAGCACGTCCGGTAGAGCAGCACTTTCTCGCTAATGCGGAGCATGTCATGTTGCCTTACGAAGTTCCCTCTACTGCGCAGTTACAGTCCCGTGTGCCGGCACACTGTACCGAAACACTCCACCTCAAGCTCCTAATGTTCCGGAACAACTGACTGCTCCGGTCTGCCCAACCCTAGTTGAGAGACCCTGAGTTTTATGCCTTTTAGTCACCTCTTTTGACAGGCAAAGGATACCCTGGTTAGTTTCTACAACCCTCTCCCACAAGGGGGATATTTTTATCACGACAAAGTAATATCAAATGAATAATAATAATGTCTTATTTGAGCAGATTTAAATACCACCGGACTGAGCCGGAATTGAACCCGCCACCTTGAGCTCAGAAGGCCAGCACTGTACTACCCGAGCTATTCAGCTCGACAATATGAAATTATTATTATTATTATTATTATTATTATTATTATTCACATATATATTTATTTACTGTTAATATACCGCATGCTTTGACCGTGACCATCTTTTCACGGAAATTCTTTGAGAGTTGTATTGCCCTCGAGTTATTTTTAGATCTATTATTTCTAGTATATGAGACATCATAATGGAAGGTGTAAACAACAGCGTTGCTGGAAGAGGTGATGGCATCTTTTTGTTTGGCTGCAGCTCCCTCTTAGCTGCAGAAAGTGGCTTGCACATTTCCACCCGAATGAGGGATTTAATGGCCTGGCCACGTTAAGACAAGCCCGTCATGCTTCTGGCAGACCACTATGCTGTGCTCGCCGCCCCATAACGATGCCATTACCTCGTGACGCATTGCTACCCCCTCCCCTACTTCCCCAAGCAATAATCGGATCGCAACCCCCCAACCACTGTCTCCAGTTACAGCATACAGATATTCCCTGGGGATTGATTGGCTCTGGTTAAACCTAACGGAGATTAACTCTTCTTTTTATACACATGCGACCGCAAGGAGAAGGAAAACAAAAACTGGGCTTTGTGTGCGCAGCTTATGATCGTGTTTCTCCATGTATATGTCAATATCAGTCATTGTAATGTCGTAATGGCGTGCGGCTTTCCGGTGCTAATGTAATCATCTAGCACAGTGCCACAGAGGGAACAGGCGCCTTCCTTCCTGTGTCTACAAGAATGGCCAGTTTGTCATACGTTGAGAGATACAATCTGGGCGTCAGAAGACGGGACACTGGACAACTTACCAGAGAATACCTGGCTAGCTTAAACTCAAGCAAGCGAGCAAGCTAGTCAAAAGTAAGCACGCCGTAAATCAAAACAATAAGCGAGTAAGCTGAAAGGGAAAGTGATAAAGACCTTTTTTTGTTATTTGTTTTACGTCGCACCGACACAGATAGGTCCTACGGCAACGATGGGATAGGAAAAGCCTAGGAATGGGAAGGAAGCGGCCGCGGCCTTTATTAAGGTACAGCTCCAGCATTTGACTGGTGTGAAAATGGGAAACCACGGAAAACCATCTTCAGGGCTGTCGACAGTGGGATTCGAACGCAATATCTCCCGGATGCAAGCTCACAGCTGCGCGCCCCTAACCGCACGGCCAACTCGGCCGGTAGTGATAAAATAAACGAATATATTACCAGGCAGGTAAGCGATGAAAGAGAAATGCCAGCAAGAAACTTACTGAGTAAGCGAGCGATCAAACAGGTAAGCAAGCTAGACAATAAATAGGTAAATGAACAATGAAAAAGGCAAGCATGAAAATAAATAAGCGAGCACTAGCAAAAAGTAAAAAGAAAGGAACAATTACATACTTAAGCAATTAAGTAAGTAGGTAAGCAAGCAAGCATACGAGCGGATAAACAAGCAAGCATCCAAGCGTGGTAGAATGCTACTTAATAAGTGGCTTAGCTAAAAAGCGATAAATATGAAAGTAAGCGACGAAACAGATGGATAAGGAAGAAGGTAAGCAACAAAACAAACGAATATGCAAGAAGGTAAGTGACGAAGCAAGCAAGCGAACAACGAACATTGGATCTTGTAGGGAAAATGTAAGCGAGTAAGCTTCGAGTTTTATTGCTGATTAAATTAGTAATGAAGATGCCGTGGCACGTACAGTTTATGTGGAATTTCTCAACTTCTGGAACGTAACTTTAAATTTCGAATATCGACTGTATTTTGGTAAGCAGCCAAGTCACCTTATACGTATGATATCCGTTTGCTGTACGAATTCTATGTCTGTAGGATAAAATCATTGCAAATAGGCAGTAGTTCTGCAAACTAAGCATCACCACTTCGTACAAAGGGACCTGCGGAACAGTTGTTCTCGCATGACTCAGTAAGTGGTGTGGCTTCCTCTAGCGTTCAGGGAGGCGGTTACTGACTGGTACGTGTTGGTACTAGTGTTACTGGGTATTTTTTTTTCTACATGACTCTTTTTCCGTAATGGAAATCGGCACTGGATGTGAATTTGACCAAATTTTACTACCAGATGCCCTTCCTAACTCCAACCGTATATGGAGAGATATATACACTATTGCCTGTTTCTCTTGTGTATTTATGTAGATGTAGATGAAGAGGAAAGCGTTAAGACCAACACAAAAACCCAGTCTCCGAGCCAGAGGAATTAATCATGCGCAGGCCGGGAATCGAACCCGGCGTCCTCAGAACCGAAGGCCATTTCGTTGACCGTTCAGCCAAGGAGCCGACAGTGTAACTGAGTATTTACTCAAACATAAAGATTTTAGCCTAGCTCGTGTTGACCTCAGTAGCGGAGTGGTTTTCCGTGGTTTCCCATTTTCACACCAGGCAAATGCTGGGGCTGTACCTTAATTAAGGCCACGGCCGCTTCCTTCCAACTCCTATCCCATCGTCGCCATAAGACCTATCTGTGTCGGTGCGACGTAAAGCCCTAGCAAAAAAAAAAAGGTCCCTGTTTAAATGTGGTAACTCCAAATCACTGGCTATTCATTTTATATAACTCCTGCAGAACGAAATGTAAACTCTACTGTCTCTTAAAATCGATAACAATCGATGGGATGTTAAATAATCATTATTATTATTATTATTAGTAGTAGTAGTAGTAGTAGTAGTAGTAGTATATGCAACAGTAGATGTACTGGCGATTATGTATCAACATTACGAAGTTTCTTAATAATGCAATGGAGGGGTATTTACCAGGCACTGTCATGAGACACACGAATAGTCATTCAAGTGTATACTCTACTGGACAGAGAATATGAAACACCCGACCTGATGCACAAAACTGTACGAATTCTATGACTGTAGGACAGACATATATCAAATAACCCGTAGTTCTGCAAACTAAGGATCAGCACTTGGTACAGAGGGACTTGCGTAACAGAATCATAGTGGTTCTTGCATGATTCAATAAGTGGTGTGGTTACCTCTAGCGTTCAGGGATGTGATTACTGGTGCCGTATATCGCCCTGAGGTAGAATTCTCCATTCCTGAGCAGACACCAATCCAACTAGTTCCACACATGTTCTGTAGGAGGAAGATCTACTGACATCGCAGGTCAAGATGAATGTCAGTACTCTGTACGGTCTGTTGAACCATGACTGCGGCATGTGGTCGAGCGCTGTCGTGTTGCTGAAATCCATTCGGCATACTCTAGAGAAATGGCAGAAATGGTGCTGGAGGAGGGATATCAGTGAACCCTGTACAAACACCAGAGTCCTAACTAATGATCCCTAGGACAATAGCTCCATGTGTAGAGGCCCTATGTCGATCCATAATATGCACCGGATGGTTTTGCCGTTCTCATGCGTCCATCGCTGTAACCTAGAGTGAAACGTGACTCATCCGAGATGGCAAATCCGAAGTCATTCCTGTCTTCAAAGTTTCCGTTCTCCGAATTGCAGAAGACGAGATTGATGATGGACGGGTGTCAGTAAGCTCAACCTATAGCATTTTAAGCGTAGTGTTAAGCACTGGAAATACTTACGCAGTGTGCGATTTTGTACTTGATGATTCTAGTAGTATTTCTTGTAATATTTTCTTGCCATGGAATTGCCTGTTGTACTCTTATTGTTGTAGTTGTTGCTGGGTAATTATTATTTTATTATCACTTGTAATGTTGAACTAGTAGCAAGCTCAACCTACAGTATTGTTAGCCGTAGTGTTAAGCACTGGAAATACTTAAGTTGTGTGTGAATTTGTGTATGATGATGCTAGTAGTATTACTTGAAATATTTTCTTTCTGTGTAATTTCTTGTTGTGCTTTTGTTCTTCTTCTTCTTAAGCTGTTTACCGTCCAGGGTTGGTTTTTCCCTGGAGCTTCAGACTTTGGGTCGAAGGATACAATTGGGGAGGATGATCAGTACCCCTCTTAGGCGGCCTCGCCTGCTATGCTGAACAGGGGCCTCGTGGGGGATGGGAAGATTGGAAGGGATAGACAAGGAAGAGGGAAGGAAGCGGTCGTGGCCTTAAGTTAGGTACCATCCTGGCATTTGCCTGGAGGAGAAGTGGGAACCGACGGAAAACCACTTCGAGGATGGCTGAGGAGGGAATTGAACCTCCCTCTAGTCAATCGACCTCACGAGGCTGAGTGGGCCCCGTTCCAGTCCTCGTACCACTTTTCAAATTTCGTGGCAGAGCCGGGAATCGAACCCGGGCCTCTGGGGGTGGCAGCTAATCACACTAACCACTACACCACAGAGGTGGACCATGTTGTTGTTCTTGGATAATTATGTGTTTACTTTATTACTTTACTACTGTAAATATCTCCCAATTGCGATGTATTTGTTAATAATAAAGTAAAAAATAGCTCTTAGAATCTTTGGCTGGGCATCCTCTGCGGTCACATGTACATGTACGCTCACGGCTTGTGCAACGGCGTTTCTTTTTTGTTATGTGACAAGTAGAGCCCCCGAGTGAGTTGTCTGAGCCGTTCTTGTCACATAGTTGTGAGTTTATATTGGGGAACGATGGGTGGGTTATAATCCCACTGTTGGCAGCCATGAAGAACTGTTTTCCGCGATTTCCCAATTGAATATCAGGCTGTATCTTAATTAAGGTCACGGTCGCTTCCTTCCCCGTCCTATCCCTGTCCTATCTCATCGTCGCCGTAAGACCCGTCGGCGTGGGTATGTCGTAACATCAATAGCAAAAACAAACAAACCAAAAACAAAAGCAAGTGGTACACCTGTATACGACATAGGCCAACTCGTGTGATGTTCTTCTTACGTCAGTGAGATCACCTATACGCTTCTTTGAGGTCTACCTTTGAGCAGTTCGGCTCGATGGCTAAATGGTTAGCGTGCTGGCCTTTGGTTCAAGAAGTCCCGGGTTCCATTCCCGGTCTGGTCGGGGATTTTACCTTTCAAAAGTTCATTCCTGTCGCTCGGGAGCTTTGTGTTTGTGACGTTTTTAGCATAATATTTCATGTTAGGTATGGCCCCATCCTTATAGACGCGCAGGTCGCCTATAGGACACCAACTCGCGAGACCTGCACCAGGCCTCTCCGGAGGCCACACTCCATTTTTATTATTACCTTTGAGGAGTATGTTTTGTTCATGGGATAATGCTTTATGAGTGTTTTACTTGTTCTGTCCAGTAGCGCATGTTTATTTCTGCTATATCTGCACAAGTTCAGTATGCATGAAAGTGATAGGGGAGATACCACATTCAAAGTGTGCTCCAAAGTCAGTAAGTAGGCCTACGAGTACAATGGCCAGTCAAACTTTGTCTACTTCTTTCATTCGTAATAATAATAATAATAATAATAATAATAATAATAATAATAATAATAATAATAATAATAATAATAATAATAACAGTAGTATCATTAACTGACGTTGCCATCATGCTAGTAAGTTGAAGATAATGGGGAGATTGATCTTTGTCAATCTCATAGTTACAACTAAGGTATTGAGCCTCAGAGGTTGCCTCAAGATGTTTTCTGGCTGCTTAGCTGTTGACTTAGCTTTCGCAGATGACCTTGCGATCCTTTCGAACAACAGACAAGAAGCAATCCAATCCATAGAAAAATTGAATGAAATAGCCGCAAAAACCGGACTTCAAATTTCATTTGAAAAGACGCAGTTTATGGAAGGAACTAAATCAAGATTCGACAATCAACCATTAATCACCAATTGTGGAATAATTTCCCAAGTAGACAAATTCAAGTATCTAGGTGAAATTATTCAGCCAGCAGGGTTAAATCAGGAAGCTAACAAAGAAAGAACTGCTAAACTGCAAAGGGCTTACAAAATCACATGGAACAGATACAACAAAAGATGTATATCAAAAAATGCAAAATTACGACACTACAATACAGTCATCAAACCAGAGGCACTTTATGCATCTGAAACACTGATCATTGGCGGCAGGTCACAAATGAAAAGCATTGAGAAACAAGAGAGGAAAATTCTCAGAAAAATCCTAGGACCAAAGTTCGAAAATGGAATTTGGATGAAAAAGAAACCACACGAAATTTTTCAATTCACAGAAAAAATCACAGATACCATCAGAAAGAGACGACTAAAATTCTACGGACACCTACACAGAATGGATAACAACAGGCTGACAAAGAAAATTCTAAATCTAGCTCTAACCCTGAAAATCCGCAACAATTGGTTAGCAGAAATACATGAAGATCTACAAGAAATGGGTATTGAAGACGAAACCATTCAAGATAGAATGAAATTTAGAAGGTTAGTAAACGAACATAAATTTGCAGAGAAACCAACAAGAAAAAATACAGGCTGGACAGAAACACGCAGAAAGGAACACAGTGAAAAAATGAAGAGATATTGGGAAGAAAAGAAGAAGAAACATTGTGCAAAATAAGTTCAAACGCGCTCCACAGCTGGGCACAACGAATCAAAGAAAATAATAATAACAGTAGTAATAATAATAATAATAATAATAATAATAATACCGAGCTCGATAGCTGCAGTCGCATAAGTGCGGCCAGTATCCAGTATTCGGGAGATAGTGGGTTCGAACCCCACTGTCGGCAGCCCTGATGGTGATTTTCCGTAGTTTCCCATTTTCACACCAGGCTGCACCTTAATTAAGGCCACGACCGCTTCCTTCACACTCCTAGCCCTTTCCTGTCCCATCGTTGCCATAAGACCTATCTGTGTCGATGCGACATAAAGCAACTTGCAGATAATAATAATAATAATAATAATAATAATAATAATAATAATCTCCAGTTGTCATAAAAAAGAAAAGGTGTATGGCTTTTAGTGCCGGGAGTGTCCGAAGACAAGTTTGGCTCGTCATATGCAGACCTTTTGATTTAACGCCCGTAGGCGATCTGCGCGACCTGCGCGACGTGATGACGATGAAATGATGATGAAGATGACACATACACTCAACGTGCCAGAGGAATTAACCAATTATGGTTAAAATTCCCGACCCTGCCGGGAATCGAACCCGGGACCTCTGTGACGAAAGTCCAGCACGCTAACCATTTAGCCATGGAGCTGGAATGTTTTTAAATAACATAACTACATGACTGTTGACATCTTCCTTCAATTATTTGTGTATCTTAAGTTCACATAATTAATTTGTCAATGTTGTAGCCGTACAGTACCAATATTGCGGTATTTCGAGTGCCCAAAGATATTAAAAAATCTCGTTCGATCACAATTATTAGACTACTGCTGTATCATTTTATCGCTTTTAATATTTAATACGCTAATAACTAACTCATCGATTATCAGAATTATTGGTTACATTTCATTAAATCCAAAAAGTGTATATATATTTATAACAAATAAATGAATTTGTTCCCAATATCATTTGCCCGGAAATGTTACACGCTCATCACCTTTGAAACACCACAACAATCTAACACTGATAAACACTCTAGTACACGTAAATAATTACACTCTACTGAAATAGAGTATCAGACACACCTTTATTTTTCTTCTCCGGTCTGGAAGATTCATCCCGATTTCGATAGACATGTAAACATACTTCTCACCGACGTTTTCAATGTTACACGCTCATCACCTTTGAAACACCACAACAATCTAACACTGATAAACACTCTAGTACACGTAAATAATTACACTCTACTGAAATAGAGTATCAGACACACCTTTATTTTTCTTCTCCGGTCTGGAAGATTCATCCCGATTTCGATAGACATGTAAACATACTTCTCACCGACGTTTTCCTCTTGTGCTGCGATCGCTATATTCTTTGAGTACTTTATTGAAAAGAGCTGGTGTTTTTGAATCACCATTATCAGTCTATCCGCATTGAGCACACTATTTATAAGGTCATTGTCTCCGCTTGATTCGTTGTCAGACATTTCTGATGCTATTCTAAAGTCATGCAGGCAGACAGCGTAGGCAATGCACTTCTGTCCAAGTCTAGCTGAATGGTCGGTCGTTTGTGGGCGCAGGTTCATTCCTACCTACGTAACTCATTCTGAGAGACGATAGTCGCGTCACCAAGAAAATAGGTCTGGTTGCACATTTTAAATCGTTGCGATTATACAGTCGCATGTACGTACATTCGTATTTGTAGCAATGAGTTTCATGTTTGCGGCTAACAATAGCTCGATTATAAATCACATGTCCGCGCCTAGCCGAATTCTCGGATCAGGAATACTACAATCTTCCTTGAAAACAGCAATATCAAGAAATCTATTGGAGCCATGTTCAACCAGTGCATGGAACTCTTCGAAACCCTCATAACCCACACTCATCAAGAATTTCGTAAGTTGGGGCTTTTCTTTTAGTGTCTATGATTAATGAATAGCGAATTGAAGGAACAGTTACCGAGCACACGTCTCGGAGTTTCCTTCACCTATGCACAATACAACACAGGAATGACACACTCTATTCACCGTTATTACCAGAAACTAGTCTTAGTTTGGAGTGTTCTCGTTTATTTTGATGAAATATTAATACTATTCAAGACTATATGATTAGGCAGAGATTCAGAAACCAGGTGTTGGATTGCAAAAGCTTCCCAGGAGAAGACGTGGACTCTGGTCACAACTTGTTGGTCATGAAATGCCGCCTGAAGTTGAACAAATTCAAGAAAATGCAAGGAGATGGGATCTAGACCTACTGTAATAAAAGAGTGTGAGGGCTTCTTTTAAGGACCATATTGCACAACGAGTAAATGAAAAGACTGAAGGAAAAACAATAGAGGAAGAGTGGACAGTCATGAAGAAAGAGGTCTCTAGGGCTTCTGAAGAAATGCTAGGAAGAAAGGAACAATAGGAATCAATGGATAACTCAGGAGATACTACACCTGATCGACAAACGACGAAAATACAAGAATGCAAAAAATGAAGAGGACAGGAAGAATACAGGCAATTAAAGAATGAAGTGGATAGAAAGTGCAGGATATCTAAGGAAAAATATCTGAAGAAGAAGTGGAAGGATGTTGGAAGTTGTATGGTCCTGGGAAATGTAGATGCTGCATACAGGAAAATCAAGAGAACCTTTGGAGAAAGGACAACTAGATGTATGAATATTAAGCGCTCAGATGGAAAATACACTTCTAGAGAAAGAATACAAGGTAGAAAGATGGCAGGAACATATCAAATCGTTGTATCAAGATAAAGACGTAGATGATCTGGCCCTGCAACAAGAAGAGGGTGTTGATGCTGATGAAATTGGAGACCCAATTTTGAGGTCAGAATCCCACAGAACTTTGAGAGAACTGAATAGGAACAAGGCACACGAAATTGATGACGTTCCCTCTGAACTAAGGAGAAACCAGCATGGCGAAGTTATTCCATTTAGTGTGTAAGATGTATGAGAAGTGCCATCCTATTTTCGGCAGAATGTTGTTATACCTATTCCAAGAAAGCCGGTGATGACAAGTGTGAAAACTACCGCACCATCATTTTAACACGTACTATTTACACAAGAATGGAAAGACAAGTTGAAACTGAGTTGGGAGAAGATCAGTTTGGCTTCAGTAGAAACGTAGAAACACGAGAAGCAACCCTGACTTTACTTCTGATCTTAGAGGATCGAATTAAGAAGGACAAGCCCACGTACATGGCGTCCGTAGATCTAGAGAAGGCATTCGATAATGTTGATTGGACCAAGCTGTTTGAGATTCTGAAGGTGTTCGGGATGAGATAACGAGAACGAAGAATTATCTGCAATCTGTATAAAAATTAGTGTTCAATGATAAGAATCGAGGGCTTTGAAATACAAACAGCAATCCAGAAAGGAGTAGGGCAAGGCTACAGTTTGTACCGCCTCCTTTTCAATGTTTACATAGAACAGGCAGTAAAGAAAAGCAATGGGGAATTTGAAAAGGTAATCACAATCCAAGGAGAGGAATTCAAAGCCCTGAGAGTTGCGGATGATATTGTTATATTATCTGAAAGTACAGAAGATCTGGAGAAATTGCTGAATTGCATGGGCGAAGACTACAAGATGAAAATAAGTAAGTCCAAAATCAAAGGAATGGAGTGCAGTCGAACGAAGTCAGGTGATGCAGGTAATATTATATCAACAAATAAAGTATAAGATGAAGTAGATGAATATTGTTACTCGGGTAGTAAAGTTACTAACGATGGCAGATGTAAGGAGGACATAAAATGCAGACTAGCATAAGCAAAGAAGGCCTTTCTTAAGAAAATAAATTTGCTCACTTTGAACATTGTTATAGGAATTAGAAAGACGTTTTTGAAGATTTTCGCCTTGAGCGTGGTAGTGCACGGAAGTGAAACATGAACTAGTTCAGAAAGGACTGGAATTGAAGCTTTTGAAATTTGGTGTTACAGGAGAATGCTGAAGGTGAGACGGATAGATCGAATCACGAGTGAAGAGTTCCTGAATCGAACTGGTGAGAGGAGGTCGATTTGGCTAAATTTGACGAGAAGTAGGGATAGAATGATAGGACACATCTTAAGACATCCAGGACTTGTTCAGTTGGATTTTGAGGGAAGTGTAGTGGGTAAGAACGGTAGGGGTAGACCAAGGGATGAATGTGACAAGCATATGATAGCAGATGTAGGATGCAGCAGTTACGTAGAAATGAAACGGTTACCACAGGGAGGATGGCATAGAGAGCTGCATCAAACCAGTCCATGTACTGATGAATCTATTATTATTATTATTATTATTATTATTATTATTATTATTATTATTATTATTATTATTATTATTATTATTATTTCTGATCTTATTATTCTTCCTGGCCCCTTTCACATTTATTTGGAATCGACATTAGAAGATGGATTTGATCTAGTTTTACGGCTGTGTGGACTCAAAGTGCACGGAAGGCAGCGATATTTCTCGGCATCCCCACACTCGCTCACTGGCTCTCTCCCCACTACTCGCATTACACACAACAATGAGTTGAGTGCGGGTTCCAGCCAGCACACATGAACTATTTTTAGGCACAGTACGCAACTCATTCAATCTCACGTACACTCTCACATACTTGGAATTACGTAAACGTCAATAAATCACCACTGATCTGCAGTTAAGGCATTCGTCCAGGTGGCAGATTCCCTATCGGTTGTTAACTTACAGTGGTCCAAAAGTATTGGCACTCCTGCAATTTAGGGGCTGGTGGGTACAAAAAAAAAAAAAAAAAAAAAAAAGAAACAAGATATGTCAGTAAACAACACAATTAATGAATATTGAATTTGCACGACCGCGTTGTAATCGAAACAGAATTGTTACATTGCAGAACATTCATTACCAGGCAGTCCAACGTACTGCCCATGCCATCAAAATACAGTGTTAAGAAAATAAATATCTCCCTTCTGCAGACAAAACAATATTGGCACACGCATGACACTGATTGGATTGTTCGTTTCTTTCACGAAATTGCACAGTATAATAGCTAGGTATCTCATCTTCACTCACGACAAAGATGGTTGGCTTAGCGTCGCTGACCAACTGGCATTCCACAATGTGTTCTTTTACACATGTCATGAGGCATTTGAAATTGATGACATGGCCACTCAAACCGACCTCACACTCCCACCTGACACACCCACTCCTCTCTTAAACCCACCTCAGACCATCCACCAGGCAACGCAGACCCCCCCATCCTTCAATCACAAACACAGCCAAACTCTATTCTCCCGCCTCCCACCCAAAATCACCAGACCCACTCAATCTGACATCACACTTCCACCTGATCTACAGACAACACCATCCACAATCTCACCACCCCCACTCACTGACTCCCTACCACCTCCCGAGCCCGAAAGTGAGACCCCTTCAATCTGATAACAAACAATCCAAACACACTCAAACTGGGAGCAGGCGTAACAAACCTGCCCCCATGTCCAAACCCACGACAACACTTCACACTTCCAAAACAATTACACAACCCCGCCCCTCCTCTCTTGTTACACAGTGCTACAACTGCCTCAAATTAAATCACTCTGCGGCCTCGTGCCCAGAAGATACCTGCTGCAACAGATGCGGTGGTCCCCACCGCCATACTGTCTGCAAGGTACCGAGGGACCAGGCGAGGCGCGCGAACTGCGAAGGTAGTCACGCTGCCTCCTTCCTTGGCTGTCCCTTTCTAAAAAAGGCAATAAGGGCACACTACAGACATTCACAACACTTGAACACTCACACCAATCCTCCCCCTCTGCCCTAACTCGAAATAACTCCTCACTCGAACCCAGTACCACCACCTACCCAGCATACTCCCCCGCCAAGCTTTGACAACTCCACCCTGTTAAACCTGCTCCTTATCCAGTTACTCTCGACCCTAAACCCGCCTCCACTACCAAGCAGACAGCTAATCATTAGCTAATCCCTCCCTGTTCGAATCCTGCCCTGCACCCAGACGATTTAACTCCTCATCAAGCTCTCATCAGAACCACCCTGCCACAGCGCCAGCACATTCTCTGACACCCTACCATTCCTCCCTTACTTGTTCTGGGCACATTTATTAATAAGGAAAAGCTAAGACTAAGCAACATCGGGCGTGGTCACCCAATGGATGGGTGACCTTCCACCCGATACCGCTTCAACCCTCACCCTGTTGGCCTCTGGTAACCGAGTGCCAACGTCCCCCACCCCCAACATTCGCCTCGCAAGAGGCGCAGGCCATATTCTGGCCAGTTCGATCCCTTAAACTAAAAGTTCCACACATTACCTATACCCATTCTGTTACAATTATCATGAATTCAAGAAATAGCACTCAAGGCCTGAAAGTGGTCGATGGGCTAGAACTCCTCACTGGTCCGCCGGGACCTATGAGAATTGTGGTCTGAATTCTGGATCACGTCAGGGGTAATTGTTGACCATTCCTCCAGGAGTACTCTCTCAAATGGCTGTTTTTCGGACGAATGCCGTTGTCTGACTTCTTTGTCGAGATGAGCCCACAGGTTCTCAATTGGGTTGAGATCGGGACTCCGCGGTGGGTAAATCACCCTCCGTGGAGCGTTATATAGTAACCACTCCCGGGTTTTCATGGCAGTATTTTTTGTATCGTTGTCTTACGGAAAATAAAACACCCCATCCACTCCCAATTTCTGCTCACTTACCTTACAACACGTTGATGCTTTTCATATAATCCATTTTACCGTGGATTACAGCTAGACTTTCAACGTGGACGCCGCCGTATATCCCCATACTATGACTCCTCCTCCACCATGTCTCACCGTGAAAAACATGTGTTAGTCTTGGAGCTCTGTGCTGGGCTTGGGTTACACTTTCTTCCTTTTATCGGATCAGAACACATTGAACTTCGGTTCGTCCAAAAAAATAACCGTGTTCCAAAATTAAATCGGCTTGCTGCTGTAGTCCTTCGCAAACTGCAGGCGTTTCAATCGGTTAATTTCCGAAATGTATGGCTTCTTCCTGGGAGATCTACCATCATACCCCATTCAAAACACTGCGTATAGTTTGAAGACTCACTCGCTTGTTGGAAGGTGTTTGAATATCCACAGCAATAGTTCCTGCACTTGTAAACGGTTCACTCTTAGCGAGGCTGATGATCCGTCCACGCTCTCGGATTGTAAGCACTTTTGGTTGTCCAGATCGACGCTTATTTACTGTTGTGTCTGTCACCTTGTATTTAGTAATGACTAGCTGGTATACCCGCGCTTCGCTACGGAATTTTCAGAAAGACTGTCTTTGTGGTTTATCCCAACTTAAGTCAATATTACAATGATGTCAGTAGGAATGTAGCGATTAAAAACAATGTTATCATACACAATACTCGATCAAATGAAAAGCCGCACATTTTCCCACTTTTAACAAACAGTACTACACTGCCGATCTAACTATCCAAAGTTCCAGTTCTGGAATAACCAGGCCGTGAACAATCCTCTGCCATTATTCCGTTAAATGTGCACACTGCTCATTCCAATCAGTGGCTCAGAGTAGGGACTGAATAGCTCGAATGCCGATGAACCAGTGTGTTACATACCAGTAGTATCAGAAAATTTATGAACCAGAGGAATGGCATGCTAAAGAAGAGAGAGATCGAACTCCCTAGCTACTTCCCGACAATATTCAGGCAGACTGCTATACTCGGTACGCAGCAGTAATCCCATCTATCGGAGATGAGTGGCAGCGAGAAGACACAAAGCACATCACAACAAACTATGGTCAATGTAATGTTATTATTGATCAATTTTATGCACTTTCTATGTTGCAGGCCTTCAGAGTTTTCTCCCGACTCTGTGACATTAGGACATCTTATACAATTGTTTATAGCGTAGACTGTAGTTCCTTATTCCCAAACTTTACATACCGACTCTCATTTTAATCTCTTCACCCATTTTCTTGTGAATCGGCGGTGATACGAACTTTCAGCAACAAAAATACAAATTCATGAATATCTCTGTTATTATAGCCGGAACGGTATAAATGTATAAGACATAAATGATCGGAAATTTAATTCTATATAACTTTAGTTATGCAGTATTTGTCGATAGGACCACTTATAACATAAATATTTGAGAATTAAATTTAAGGCCTTTCCCTAAACTACCATTTCAGTCAGCGTGAATAAAATTATTTATGGCCTAGATTGCAGCGACTTATTCCCCAACTTTGCATACCGATTTTCATCAAATTCTCTTCAGCCGTTTTCTCGTGATGAGCGTGCATACATACATACATACATACATACATACATACATACATACATACATACATGCATGCATACATACATACATGCATGCATACATACATACATACATACATAAATACATACATACATACATACATACATACATACATACATACATACATACAGGCAGACAGACAGACAGACAGACAGACATACATGCATACATACATACATACATACATACATACATACATACATACATAGTCCGACTCGTTGGCTGAACGGTCAGCGTACTGGCCTTCGGTTCAGAGGGTCCCGCGTTCGATTCCCGGCCGGGTCGGGGATTTTAATCTTAATTGGTTAATTCCAATGGCCCGGGGGCTGGGTGTTTGTGCTGTCCCCAACATCCCTGCAACTCACACACCACACATAACACTGTCCTCCACCACAATAACACGCAGTTCCCTACACATGGCAGATGCCGCCCACCCTCATCGGAGGGTCTGCCTTACAAGGG
The DNA here is from genome assembly GCF_040414725.1 of Anabrus simplex. Classification (NCBI taxonomy): domain Eukaryota; kingdom Metazoa; phylum Arthropoda; class Insecta; order Orthoptera; family Tettigoniidae; genus Anabrus; species Anabrus simplex. The sequence continues at coordinate 265,321,111 of NC_090265.1, read as the reverse complement.
CTGCACTCGGCTAGAAATAGCCACACGAAATTAATTATTATTATTACATACATACATGCATTACAGACAGACAGACAGACAGACAGACAGACATTACGGAAATTGAAAGAGTGCATTTTATTGTTACTGTGGACACGACCGATACAGAAATACAATTTTTAAAATTTTGTGAAATGTACAGACAAAACTCTTATTTTATATAGGCCTATATATATATAGATAGATAGATAGATAGATGGCCTTTACTGCGGTGTAGCTAACAGAAACTCCCTCACCAATCTGTCGATAGCTTTTCCCTTGCGAATGGAGCAACACTGTTCTATGACGACAATGCATGTTCCTTCGTCTTCAGACTCATGGTGACAACCGGGGTATAATACCGCAGCAGACTAGTGAGTGGTATGTCAAGAACACGCAGAGTGTATCACGTTAGTAGATGGTGTTGTTTGTTCCTCATAGTGCAGTAGTGATGGGATAATCGAATGCTTTTAAAATCGAATAACCTCTACCCGATTATTTAAATAATCGAATAAATAATCGAATGAGTTCCCAATATCATTCAGTTGTATCGCATCCAATAATCGGATGTCATGAATAAAGTTTTCGGTTCAATTAAGCGTGTCGGATGGATAATCGATTGAAATAAGCGAATAGATTAACTCTTACGAAAAATAGAAATAAAGGCTTTTTTTCAAATTAATCGCCAAATGTTTAAACTAAATGAGTGATTGAACTGTCTTTATCTTTAGTATCACCGGGCGAGTTGGCTGTGCGGTTAGGGGCGCGCGGCTGTGAACTTGCATCCGGGAGATAGTGAGTTCGAGCCCCACTGTCGGCAGCGCTGAAAATGGTTTTCCGTGGTTTCCCACTTTCACACCAGGCAAATGCTGGGGCTGTACCTTAATTAAGGCCACGGCCGCTTACTTCCAACTGCTAGGCATTTCCTATCCCATCGTCGCCATAAGACCTATCTGTGTCGGTGTGACGTAGAGCCACTACCAAAAAATGCATTAATCATTGCCCCAGAAGAGTGCGACAGGATTCGGCAGCCGGCAAAATTCCTAGCCTCACAGCTAGATGGGGGCTTCATTCCATTCCTGACCCGGTCGAATGATTGAAACAAGATGTGTATTTTCATTTTCAGTATGTTACTGATGATGGAATTTAATTCCGAAAACCAGTTATTAAAAAGAAATCGATTTGCGCTGATATAGACTGTGTTTCTATTGTTCGACTCGTTGGCTGAATGGTTAGCGTACTGACCTTCGGTTCAGAGAGTCCCGGGTTCGATTCCCAACCGGGTCGGGAATTTTAATCGCTTCTGATTAATTCTTCTGGCTCGGACTGGGTGTTTGTGTCCGTCCCAACCCTCTCCTCTTCATATTTACACAACACACTACACTACCAACCACCACAGAAACAAGTAATAGTGATTACATCCCTCCAGGTAGGGTTGGCGTCGGGAAGGGAATCCGGCTGTAAAACTGGGCCAAATCCACATGTGCAACGCATTTCGCACCCATGACCCCACAGGTGTGGGAAATGCGGTAGGAAAAGAAAAAAAGAAGAAAGATAGACTGTGTTTCTATTCCTTTATTATATTATGTTTCATTTAAGCCAAGAAATTACGGAATACATTATTTTGGTGTCATAATTGAAACTAACAGCGAAGCATAGTATTTCTCCGCGCGTATACTTGAGTATTAATGGTGATGTTGCTCTTCGTGAGCTATTTTATGGGAGAAAAATCTTCTTGTATAAAATAGGATTCGTTCGATGACACAAATTTAGTAATTTCATACAAATACCAAGCAAGTGTATTTCACATGCATATCGTGGTGGAGGTCGAACATGTTAGTGAAGTGAGATAGCGTAGTCAGGAAACGGGCAACATGTCTTACAAATTTCAACCGTGAATAAATTATTTGTTTGCATATTACATGAGTGTTCCGGAAGGTATTCACTTTATGAATATTTATACTGTACATGTTGGTGGATTTGAATCTCACAGCTATATTTCCTATTTAGACATGTGTTTTGCAGTCTCTGGCGCTTGTGAGACTCGTACTCGGAGTTTGATTGTTCACGATCCTAGAAACGTCATATTCACGATGTAAGGCAGACCTTAGATACACATGATACAATAGTTGTAACGAAAAGAAAAAGAGAGGAGGAGCTTTAATTCATTGATGTAAAGGGCATCTCATAACCTCCAAAGTATGAGAAGCTCCATGTCTTTACACTAAATGTACTGGTCGTCCTCAACCACCGTAATGTTTTTTTTTTTTTGCTATTTTGCTTTACGTCGCACCGACACAGATATGTCTTATGGCGACGATGGGATAGGAAAATGCCTAGGAAGTGGAAGGAAGCGGCCGTGGCCTTAATTAAGGTACAGCCCCGGCATTTGCCTGGTGTGAAAATGGGAAACCACGGAAAACCATCTTCAGGGCTGCCGACAGTGGGGCTCGAACCCACTATCTCCCGATTACTGGATACTGGTCGCACTTAAGCGACTGCAGCTATCGAGCTCGGTACCACCGTAATGTAATGGTTACCGCTACTACCTGCTGACTTTGGAGGTGTGGGTTTAATTGCCGGCTCAGCCAGAGAATTAAGATTGACAAGGCGTTTGTATGTGGTTGAAAAAGTATATGCAACTCATTTCTATTATTATTATTATTATTATTATTATTATTATTATTATTATTATTATTATTATTATTAACAAATGCATTGCAAGTGGGAAATACCCCGGTGGCAATGGTCACTTACTGTAACGTAATAATAAAGTTAACATAATTACCCAACAAACAAACAAACAAACAAACAAACAAACAACAAGAGTACAACAAGCAAATATATGAAAAGAAAATATTACAAGAAATACTACAAGTTTAACATTCTAAATCCAGCATCATCATATACAAATTCACACACAACTTAAGTATTTCCAGTGCTTAACACTACGGCTTACTACTAGCTTAACACTGTAAGTGATAATAAAGTGAAGTTAAACCATAATTACCCTACAACAACAACAATAAGAGTTGGTGGACGGGCGGGGGAATGAGCTGCATAACCTCGAGGATGAATGCGAGACACGAATCTGCAGTGGTCTCCAGCCTTGTGGAGTAGGGATTCTGGATAATGACCTTATGCATGTAATATCGTTACAGGTGAATATATTTCCAATTCATTGAGGCTAGATTTCGGAAACAGTGGTCTGCTCGTTTTCTATTCTTACTGTCTGAAACATTTTAATATTCATTTCTCGACACTATTTTAAACTAAAGACTGTGAAATTCTCTACTCTTTATGAGAGCAGAAAAAAAAAAGAAAAAGAAAAGCAGTTTCAAAGTGATTTTATAACTTTAACTTCCTCAACAACGTCTTTCATTAAATTGACTTCGACGGCTCTTGGCTTACATTTTATTTATTTATTTATTTATTTATTTATTTATTTATTTATTTATTTATTTATTTATTTATTTATTTATTTATTTATTTATTTATTTATTTGACTTTAGCAGTGGCGAAGTTAGGGCTCGTAGCCCTCTCTTATACAACCACGTAATTTACAGATGATACATGTATAAAAGAAATGTAATATTCTAATAGTAGAATCAAAGATAAGATAAAAATTAAAGATGTGGGGAATATGTAATGAAGAAGGAAAGCAAAGTTCAACAAATAAAATAGAATAAAAATAAAATACATCTGGAGCAAAAAGGTAAAAAGAAAGAGACAAAGTCATAATGAAAAAGTAAAATGCAAACTGAAAAATATAAGCAATGCATAAAGAGAATACAGTACGTAATAAAGTAAATGGAAATATAAGTATGGTCACGAAAAGTATTCTATGTACATGATTTAAAAGCTAAATATTATGTACATTTACACTATAATAATAATAATAATAATAATAATAATAATAATAATAATAATAATAATAATAATAATAATAATAATAATAATAATAATAATAATGATACATGTATAAAAGAAATGTAATATTCTAATAGTAGAATCAAAGATAAGATAAAAATTAAAGATGTGGGGAATATGTAATGAAGAAGGAAAGCAAAGTTCAACAAATAAAATAGAATAAAAATAAAATACATCTGGAGCAAAAAGTAAAAAGAAAGAGACAAAGTCATAATGAAAAATAACTGTGCCCGGTCGGCTTGCGTGAGGGTTTAGCTCTGAATTTAGTAAGAGCTAGACATAACCCATATAGAGTAGGTGGCTGATTTTGAATAGCTCTTCTCGCTTGTTCTTAATGCTAAATCCATACCCACTTGTGTTCAGTAGGTAGGAAGTGGATTTAATTCCATGCAGAACCATAATGGACTCTGTGAGTCCCCTTGGAAGATAACCTCGTCGTATTGGTATGGGTCTTGTTGCAACATTGTTGTTCCTCAGAGACGTGAAGTGAGGTGTTCCAGTCTGCTATTACAGTCTTCAGGGAGTGAATGATTGAGGGGTCAACATTATATAGTTCCAGAACATGTATGAGCCAAGTGTGTGATGCTGAATCAAAGGCCTTTTGATAGTCAATGAAGCACGTGTATAGGTTCCTGGTGTGCTTGTTCCAGGACCACAGTGTCGATAATCAGATACTCCTTGCAGCCCTTGGTATTCTTCCTGCAACCCTTTTGCTCCTCGGCAATGATGTGGTTTTCCTCGCATTGTTTCAGAATTCTGTTGGCTAATATAGATGTAAATATCTTATATATAGTAGATAGACATGTTACAGGCCGATACTTCGCTGGCTTTTGCAGATCTTCATCTTTTGATTTCAGGTATGTGATGCCAGTGCACAGAAAAGCTGGGAATATTGCAAGATTGTCTAGAAACTTCTGGAAATGTTGAGTCAGAAGGAAATGAGTACATGTAAATTTCTTGTAATAATAAGTGTGTATGCGATGAATGCCTGGGGCCTTCCAGTTCTGCTGTATTTTATTGATGCTCTGTTGTATTTCTCCGATCTCAACCACCTTGATTGCCATATGCTTCACTTCATTAGTTCTGTCTTTCAGTTCCGTGATCCAGTGTGCATCAGCATTGTGCTCTATTAGATTCGACCATACTCCCGACCAATAGCTGTGAATTTCTTCCTCGATGGGTGTATTTCCATCTTGTGCTGCATCTTGTGTTCTCTCGTTCACATTGTTGTAGAACTGTTTCTAATTTCTTTCGTAACTTTCGTTCTGTGATTTTCTCTCCGTGGTGTTTTGGTATCTTTTGAGGCGCCTTGGATAATGCGGCCAACATTTGCTTCATTGTTTCAAGGGTTTCTTCTAGTACTGTGCTTCCAGGTTCCTCCAGACTCTGCCTTGACCAAGATCGCGTGTCACGGTCATGAAAGGAAGATAGAAAACGGAAATTATGGAGAGATATTCAGGTATATTTTCAGTCAAGAGTCGATAGATAAGGGTTGATACATGCTGATTTATCTGCTGCTCTACTTTTAACCAATAAAGTTGTACATATAAAGGGGATACATGCGAGGCAAAATTCAATGAAAAAGTAAATCTAATGTAGGAGTTTAAAGCTCTCTGCAGTTTCTTATTTTGTTCACTGGTAGCATCCAGCAACACAACATCACAATTGTTAAAAATGTTAAGTATCAATGTTTGAACCAGTCTTATTTTTAAGTTGAGAGGTAATACGGTCTGGTGAACCTTAAAGGGATGAAGTGATGAATGAACCTTCCTGCATACATTAGTGATATGCTCATCCCAGTTTAGAGTTTCATTTATAGTGACTCCAAGGCTTTTTACTGATTTACAGAATGGGATAGCAACGCCATTTAGTTGAATGACTGGAAGTTGTAGACTGTTTAAATTGGCAAGCAGTTTTCTCTGCCCTAGTAGGGAGCGTGTGTTTTCGTTGGGTTTATGGAGAGAGAATTCTCAGCTGCATAACAGCTGATGTGCTCCAAGTTTCGGTTCATTTTTTCAATAGCTGAATTTATGTCATTGACTTTTGTGTGGCAGTAAATTTGAAGTTCATCGGCACAGAGGCGGTAGTTTCCGTTTTCCAACTTAGAAAAGATGTCATTCAAATATAAAATAAATAACAGGGGGCCGAGTATAGAACCTTGTGGCACACCATTGACTTTGTACTTCCACTCCGTTCTTTTTTCATTCACGACAATACACTGTCGTCGGTTATGGAGGTAGGAAGCGAACAAATTGAGAGCAGCGTGGCTAAGATGGAAGGAATGCAATTTCGCTATTAATATGTCCGTACTGATAGTGTCAAAAGCACTACTGAAGTCGAGGAGAATGAGCACGGTCACTTTACGTTTATCCATTGCTTTTATTACGTCATCCGTAATTTTTAGAAGAGCAATAGATGTACTATCTCCTTTTTAAAATCCAGATTGCAAGTGATCAAGTAACGAATGGTGCTTCAAATACTGGAGCAGTTGTTCATGCATGAGTTTTCCGAGACTTTCGAAAGTGATGAAAGTATACACACAGGCCGATAGTCAGATGGAATATTTGCTAGAGATTTTTTTGGTACTGGGAAAATTAAAGCATCCTTCCAAACAGTTGGGAAGTAGCCTTCCGAAAGACATGAGTTACGTATGTGGGTTAAAACTGGCTATACTACATCTATCAAGTTAAAGACAAAGGATATCAGGATGTCGTCCACTCCGATTGCTTGTGATTTGATTGATGTTAGTTTTCTCCTTACATTAGTTTCCTTTACTTTACGAACTTTGAACAAAGGCCGTTGTGGTAATGGAATAAATTGAAGAGAATTTGTTGCTGTTTGTATAATATGGGGGTGGGTACTAACTATTTCTCTAGTAAAGTGGGCATTTCATTCACCTGGATTTATGTTATGCATATTGGAGTTTGTAGTTTGCCTCCCAATACCTACGGATCTGAGTTGTTGCCAAGTACTTTTTATGTTCAGGTTACTGGCTAATTGTTGGAAGTACGCATTTTTTTTGTTTCTGATTATTTGTTTAACTTTATTTCTAAGCACACGGTACTTTTGAAAACCGAAAGTTGATAATGTCTGCTTGTAACATCTGTGTAGTGCATCACGTTCAGCCATTGCGGAGCAGCTATGCGAGTCACCCTAGCAGTGCATTTAGGTACGTGTTTGTTATACAATCCCAACAATAATGTGTTAAACCTCTTTACTTTTTCGTCATTGTCAGTCAAGTGCAGTATTTCGTCCCACGGGCAGATAATAGCGTCTAGTATTAATTGTTGAGGATTTAACTTTTTCATGTCTCTAGGTTATCCACTTCGGCTTTGTTTTGGGAATTTTCAAAGAATAAGCTAAATATATGAGATCGTGGTAGGATATACAAGGTACAGAAGTTTGTCCGTGTTTTAGTATTTTCTGAGGATTGTTTGTGATGTGTAAATATATTAGAGTGTGTGAGCATCCGTTAGCCGTATGCACGTGCTGAGTAGGGTTAAGTGGCAATACTGATATGTTACAAGTGGTAAATATGTTCTGTAAACGATTTGATTCAATGGAGTCTATTAAGAGGTTTGTGTTAAAGTCACCAAATATGAGTACATGTTCGTAGGTAGGTATGAGCCTTAGTAAATTTTCTTCGAAACCGATGAAGTTTCCTGCTTTTGGTAGTTTGTAAACAACTCCAATAAGTACTAATAACTTATTAATAGATAGTTCAACAAACATATATTCAGTTAAGGTGTCAGTAGATATTGTCGACGTTTGTATAATCTTCCCCGTTAAACTGGTTTTGTAGTATAGAGCTTTTCAAAATGCTATTTATTCGAGCCGTCGAACTACAGAGATATTTTGCCCCTACTTGCACCATATGTTATGAACCTCTTTTTTATATTGCGGAAGTGCAAAGTGTTGAATGTGAGGAAAGGAACGTTAAGGACGACACAAACACCCAGTCCCCAGGCCAGGGATATTAATCATTTGCAATTAAAAACCCCTGACCTGGCCGGGAATCAAACTCGGGGCCGCCGGGTGACAGGCGGACGCGTTGCTCCCTACACCGCGGGGTTGGACTAGTATAGAGCTACTTCTCCTCCACGGCGCTTCGGTCTACAGTGACAAACTGCATTAAATCCTTCTGTATTTACCGTGTTTAGAGGGACCGAGTCCTTCATCCGACTCTCACTAATTGCTACAACTTTTAGCATGCTTCCTTCAAAAATAGCTTTCAGCTCTGTGTGATGGGCAATTATAGACTGATCATTGACATGGGCACACAGTAATGAGCGGGGAAAGGACGAGAAATCTCCGGGTGACTGCGGGCGGGGTCAGAAGGACTCAGGGAAAGAGAAGGTTGAGACGGTTCAGTATCAAGGTGAAGGTCGTTTACCCTGCCCAGGGAGAAAGCTACATTACTACCTGTGTTAGCCATAATAAAAAATAAACACAAGGCAACTTAACATGGTTTCCTCTTGTATACGTAAGCCACTTGAATCATTTAAACATTCACTCACACCAAACTTATAATAAAACCACTTATAATAAAAACGTAAATCCATGAGTCGTGTACCTAGTCCTGAAATAACAGCTTTTAGTTCCGCTTTAGTGGTCACATTAAATTTGTTTTTGTTCTTGCCTAGAACTATGATTCTTCCTTCCTGGGTCCAAACGTTACGCACTCCGATCTAATATATCATACAGGTCATTATTACGGTAACATCAAAAATGTTTTAACATTATTTCTGACATCACAACTGACCTTGTAACTATTTATTCGAATTTCAGATAATTTTGACCAAAAAAATTATCTGGGTATTAATGGGTTAAGCTGAATGCCTCTACCAAACCCCATCTCCAACATCTCTTCTCAATTACCAAAAAGTTTTTTTCAGATACAGGCATGCGGTTTGGATTGGACAAATGCAGAACCCAATCTGTCATCAGAGGATCCTACTCAGCATGAGGGACACCTCATAGTTTAAGCGACGAATCCATAGAACAGCTGGAGGAAGAAAAAATGTACAAATATCTCGGTTTTCAACAGAGCACTCGTATGAAACATGCCGACATCAAGAGAGATGTCACGCAGCAATACATAACACGCCTCAACAAAGTACTATCATCAAAACTGACAGCTAAACATCTTACCAAAGCAGTCAATACGTACGCCATACCACTGCTCACATACTCCTTTGGCGTCTTAAAATGGACCCAAACAGAACTTCAGTAGTTACAAACGAACACAGCAGTTTCACTCACCCGATACCAAATGCATCGTGTCTTCATCAAGCTGTTTCCAGAGCTGATATAAACTATACACCTCTCAATCTGTTGTCGCCGGAAATGCCTGTTTCTACTCCACCTGCAAAGGAGATGAATATGGCCACGTGGAAGCAAAAGCCTCTTCACGGGAAATACCCCCTACGAACTGGATCAGCCTCATATCAACAAACCTGCATCGCACGCTTGACTGACCTACTCTGGTCTTTTCACAGAAACAGAAGGATTTGTTCTGGCCATCCAACTTCAAGTACTTGCTACACGGAACTACCGTAGATTTATCATGAATGATCCAACAGTTGTCACAGACAACTGCCGCCGCTGTTCCAGAACTACAGAGAGCATACAGCACGTCATCTCTGGTTGCCCACACTTGGCCAACACCGATTATAAGCACCGACATGATCAGGTAGCTAAAATCATCCACCTGAAACTTTCTGTAAAATGTGGATTTCTTCAGTCATCAACTGCATATTGGAAATACACACCTCCACCCGTTCTAGAAAACTCTTCAAACAAACTACCTACCATGGGAGCGAGAAGTCATAACCGATGTCACGCTCAGCAACAATAGGCCAGATATTATTCTAATCGATAAATAAAAAAGATCTGTATTCCTTATAGAAATTGCTTGTCCAAACACCTCCAATCTGCAAACAACAATATCCACAAAGATATCAAAATACACAGAACTGGCAATAGAAATACAACGCCTGTGGAACTCAGTCATCACAGTTCCAATAGTAATATCATGTACTGGTGTTATTGCAAAGAGCTTGCACAGCTCTCTGGCCGCATTAAACCTGCATCATCACACATACGAGTACGTTGAACTACAGAAAGTCTCCCTCCTGACCACCTGCCACATTGTGAGAAAGTATCTAGGAACGACTTTTCCTCTGACTTACGCCAAATAGCATTAAGTTCCAGGACGCAGTTCCCGTAACGGTGAAGAAGAGATTCCCAAAACGGGGAGATAAGAAGTTGTTTAGCGACATCATATGTGCATATTTATTGTATAATGGTATATGTTGTAATTATTTCTGTTCTAAATATTTGTAGATATATGTACCTATAGTTTCATAATCAAGAGGGCGACTCCTTGCTTTGGCCGAGTCAGCCCATTATATTACCGGCACAAGCCGAGCCTTTCTAAATGGACGTAATAATAATAATAATAATAATAATAATAATAATAATAATAATAATAATAATAATAATAATAATAATTAATAATATTAATTAAAAGAAACACGAGAGTTGTTCAGCCGTACAGTAAAATGAAAAGTTACTAGCCTACCTACCACAATCACACAACCGATCATACGTCACCAATCACACGAAACAATCAGCGGTATTCAACAGCTACTGTAATCTCTTAAGTGGTCGACGTCGTAATTGTCGTAGTTGTTCTAGTTTGACTTCATTAGAATACATATTGACATGTTCGTTACTTTACACTGCACTCATATTTTCAAATTAGCTGAAGTGGCAAACACGCAAACGTGCTATTTTCACTTTCTAAATTTTACAAGACTTGGAAACAAGCATTACACTTCAATTGCTGTAGTTATTGCTTTAGGAGCGGAAGAAGACAGTAAGAAAGAAGGAAAGGAGAGAAAAAATAAAGAAAATAAGAAAGAAAAAATAAGAAAGAAAGAAAGAAAGAAACAACCTCTACCCACTAATCCCTATAGACTTGATTTATTTTTCATTTATTTATATAATTTACTGTTTAACCCTTTCCTCTGCATGGTTTCCCTTGGTTTCTCATTTCCACACCTGGTAAATGCTGGGTTTGTACCTTAATTCACGCCTCGTTTGCTTTCTTCCCAGCCTAGCCTTCTCCTATACCACAGCCACCATAAACCTGAGAGATTGCCACGGTTCGATTACCGGTCTATGGATATGGGGATTTTTAAATGAAGCATCCTATCCCTATGTTTTTGATTCCAGGTAAAACAGGAGGTACATTATCATGATGATGTTATCAGCAGTCACGTAACATTACAAGCTTGCTTAGACTGATTGAAACGGACTATAATTTATGTAAATTAGCATCCCAAAATTGATGTGCGAAATCATACATTGGAATTTTAATTCACTTTACTTCTCGACTGTTTTATTGAGTCTGAGTTCACCTGGTTTCAGGATCGTCCAGTCTGAGGGGAGGTATCTGTTTCTTGACAGTCATGCCCCATTCTGCTGTTGATTTTTAGTGGTAAGAATGTAAAACTGCGAACATAAAGTGCGGTAAACTTTTAAACGCGCAATATGAAATATTAAGAAACTTTTCTGAGGGAATAGATGAGTTCCTTAGAGTGGAGAGCAAGTGTTTCTCCCCACTCGCCAACAGGGACCGGGCCTGAATGCACGACTTACTGTACAAAATAGAGAATGAATTTCTAGAGCTATGGGAACCCGAACTGCCAGTGCTGAGAACACATCGAGGGTCCCAGACTACTAAGATGATATTATGGCTTATGTAAAAATCACTGCAAATAAGGAAGTAAAGCATATTTGGTTCCCCTTTTGTTATGACCTCATAATATATTTTTGTGGTTGGATATACTGTATATCCTAGCCCATTCGTTAGTCACAAAGGTTTTTGTGAGAGTATTCCCGGGGTGGGTGGGTTGAGTCTTCACAAATGACGTTAAGCCCGTCATAAAGTCAATATGGAACACGGGATGTGTTTCAGCTCCCCCTTGGGGTTGAGAAGGGGGAGGGGGTACAAAGACTGCATGCTGAGTCTCGGCCACTGTCTTGTCCCCAGTGAAGGGTGAGCGGTTAACGATAAGGGCGGTCTGCCCACATTAGCACCCCCACAAACTCTCCACAGACTAATATACTAAATAAACAATATCATGATAATGTATTTAACGGTCATGGGACGCACTTTGTAACATCTGTGCTTTGCTACACTAATGTTTGATGTCTGTATTACCACGGTGGCAGCAGTAGAATTGTACCGTACAGAACTTATATTCAAACATAGCCACGCTGCGATCAAAGACAGACAACGTTTGGAAGTGCCATTAGAACAGAAAGTTGATACGTTATTAACAAGGTGTGTGCTCTGAAAGGTACATTAGTGGGGTTTTATGAATTAGCATACTGCAGTCTACTGTTTGAAAGACGCACACTATTTGCTTTGTCGAGTCGATTGTTTGTACAGTGACCACAAGCCTTTTAATTCAGACCGCAGAAAAGGGAGAGTGGTCATGTTTAATACACTGAGCTTGGAAAACGAAATACCTCTGATAACACCATAGCTATCCCACATCAGATCCGTTTGAATATCTCTGGGAATTCTAAAGGCAAGAACTCAAAGCTATACAGAACGATGTAGTGACATTTTTGGCCTATCTGTCATTACCATGCTTCATATGTATATCATATCTAAGCATATATTATTTCACAGTTAGTTATCATTATATGAGACTTTCACAGGCATGTTACATTAATTTATTTATTTATTTATTTATTTATTATTTATTTATTTATTTATTTATTTATTTATTTATTTATTTATTTATTTATTTATTTATTTATTTATTTATTTATTTATTTGCCAGGTGGTCATGATCGTTAAGGCGTTAAAGTCTATATGGTCTGAAACCGTGGTTAGCCGGTTCGAGTCCCATTGGTGAAAAAAATGTTTCACTATCAGAATGTTGGCCGGCAGGATAGGGGAAGTGGTGATATGCAATTTCTAATCTCTAGATTCGTGCCAAAGGCCTACATTAAATTCTAAAGCTCTCCGCAGTGTTAATAAGGAGTGAGGACATTTGACGCTGTTGATGGTGATTCGTCCGTCGGATGGGAACGTTAAGCCTATGAAACTATCAAATGAATAGTTTCAATTTACGGTGTTATATTTGCATTACCAATTCAGTGGACTTCACTGGATTTGTAAACTTCAAGGCTTAATTTCTCCAAAGGGTATCAAATGGACTTGGTCCAAAACCTGTTAATAGTAATGTAATTGACTTTACGTCCCATTAACTACTCTTTTACGGTTTTCGGAGACGTCGAAGTGCCGGAATTTAGTCCCGCAGGAGTTCTTTTACGTGCCAGTAAATCTACCGACACGAGGCTGACGTATTTGAGCACCTTCAAATACCACCGGACTGAGCCAGGATCGAACCTGCCATGTTGGGGTCAAAAGGCCGGCGCCTCAACCGTCTGAGCCACTCAGTTAGAACCAAAACTTGTTACAATGTGTATAATTTATACAGGGTGTCCTTGCAAAAGGTTTCTGTGTGTACAGAAGAGGCAGCACGGTACAAACGAAGGAAGAAAGGTCCTATAAACATTGATCACAAACCCATTATCTTCACAATTATGGTCCGCAACTGCTAATATCAATGATCACGACGTTCGAATAATTTACGGTAGGTCGCATGCACAAAAAAAAAAGAACCAAACAAAAACAAACAAAACAAACAAAACAAAAAACGGAAACACGTTACTACCTAAACATTACGACTATAAACGTGGTGCGTGCATGATGGAGAACCCGCCCGTTTTCGTGTTAGGTTTAGGTGACACCTAACACGGATCTTCCTGGAGCGATGGATGGAATGGAGAAGATGACTACCTTGGCCTTCCCGTTCACCTGACCTTTAGATTGCTGGCTTTCAGGACACGAAAAAACCATAGTGTATGTGGCCCCCATAAATAATGTGGATACACTACGAGAACGCATGTTAAACGCCTGTGATGCAATCCGGCAACAGCTGACTCAAGTGTGTAATGAACTAATATAACTTGGAAAAAACTTCTCTAAACCCATGGGTAAATTTGAAAATATCGAGCTCGATTAGTAGGTATTATTATTATTATTATTATTATTATTATTATTGTTGTTGTTATTATTATTATTATTATTATTATTATTATTATTATTATTATTATTTATTGTCATTATGACTTGTGAAGTGTGGCTATGAAGCTGTTCATGTCTATTATTATTATCTGTCCGACTCGTTGGCTGAATGGTCAGCGTACTGGCCTTCGATTCATAGGGTCCCGGGTTCGATTCCCGGCCGGATCGGGGATTTTAACCTTCATTGGTTAATTCCAATGGCCCGGGGGCTGGGTGTTTGTGGTGTCCCCAACATCCCTGCAACTCACACACCACACATAACACTATCCTCCACCACAATAACACGCAGTTACCTACACATGGCAGATGCCGCCCACCCTCATCGGAGGGTCTGCCTTACAAGGGCTGCACTCGGCTAGAAATAACCACACGAAATTATATTATTATTGTTATCTGCGCAGTTATGTCGACAGGTTGTCAGAAATCGTAGTGGTATTATTTATTATTTGTGTGTTGTGTGTCTTGTGTAACAAAACATGTGAGGTTATGTCACGATACTTCTGCTGTATGAAGGCTATATTAATACGACTTTATGTAATGTAAGAACACGTAATTAATAGTATATAATTTAGTATTACCTGTAAATATGATAGGGGCTGCCTGGCCGAGGCGGTAAAGGCGTTCTCGGTTCGCCCGGAAGGACATGAGTTCGAATCCCCGTCAGGAAGTCGTAACATTTAAGAAACGAAATTTCCACTTCCGGAGGTGCATATGGCCTACACCAAAAATGAGTACCAGGTTAATTCCTGGGGGCAAAGGCGGCCGGGCGTAGAGCTAACCACTCTACCCCAACCCGTGCCGAGGTTACGAATGGTGGAACCCTTCACATTCCACCCCTCCAAGGGCTTTCATAGCCTGTACGGAGTTGACTTTGCTTTTGTAAATATGATGTATAAATCCAATGTAATGTTTTGCAACACCTGATAAGATTCTAGAACAACGCACCTTCGTCACTCGAGTTTTACAGAATGTTCTATTCATTTGTACATATGTAGATTAATGGAGACTCGAGAAGATACGAGAAAGCATGTTGTGTCGTACTTTTGTAGAAGCCTGGCTACGCAAGTTATATAAAGAGACAGTTTTGGGTTGTTGAGTGGAGTTGTTAGTGAAAGTCGTTAGTCGAGTATGTGAACTCATGTTATGTTGGTAGTGTTCTGTAGTTGGTTGTCATGCTAATATGGCAGCCATCTTCTTCTTCTTGTTCGATACAGTCGAATTCAAGATGGTGACTCATTAGTGTGTATATAACTTGTAAAATGAAACAGTGTACACAACTGACAGCATCCCGTATGTGCGTCTTGTGAATACGATACAGCCAGGGGTGTTCCAATTAACGCGTGATTCCATTCAACACAGAGTGGAAGGCTGCATTGCAATGGATGGCGATCACATCGAGCACTTTTTGTGAAGAGTAGATCAGGGACATGGTGATCACCAATGGTAGTGCTAGTGGACCATAACTCTGAAGACATTCGGTTTGCGACCAATGTATATAGGACATTGTCTTTGTTGCATGATGCCTCCTATGTAAATACTGCAACTGTTTTTCAAGTACACCCTGTAGGCCTGTTGTGTGACCCAAAAATAGTATCCGAAATAACTTTCTTCTAATTATATAATTAATTTTATGACCTTTTGTAACACAATTAACGATGGACATTTAGCACATCACTTATCGAACAACAATGCATTCGCTGTGTCTTCCGCCATTATTTATGACGAGCTCCATACGCTCAGCAAGCCTCGTAATCATAGCTTCACGCAGCTCCCCGCTGATATTCTGTAGAGACGACTCGATTCTTCCGAAGATGTGAAACACTACGTGGAGTGGATCTAAAGCACTATTTTGTCAGTAATCCCCACAAAACTGTATCACACACACACACACACTGATAGATGAGGATTTAATGCAGGATATAGAAAATCTGTGCCCCTTAAAATCAACCGACCGGGAAACATCAGCCAGTACGGGCGGTGGCATCTTGTCCATGTGAAGATCGTGTAGCTCACAGAATATTGACAAATCCGCTTGGAAACGTGCAATAACTCGCATTGAATGAATGGCATTACCAGAACGAGGTTGCGGTTAATTTTACTTTGGACCGCGATGTATTACATGAAGCTTTTATATATCCTATAGCCTATTATAATACCCCCCTTATGGTACTACAGGTCTTGAAGGGCCTTGGCCTACCAAGCGACCGCTGCTCAGCCCGAAGGCCTGCAGATTACGATGTGTCGTGTGGTCAGCACGACGAATCCTCTCGGTCGTTATTCTTGACTTTTTAGGCAGGGGCCGCTATCTCACCGTCAGATAGCTCCTCAATTCTAATCACGTAGGCTGAGTGGACCTCGAACCAGCCCTCAGGTCCAGGTAAAAATCCCTAATCTGGCGGGAATCGAATTTTGGGTCATCCGGGTAAGAGACAGACACGCTACCCCTACAGCACGGGGCCGGCCTATATAATACTGTAACTTAAAAAATATCAGCATAGGACTAGGACAGGCAGTGCTGAGTAACAGTAATTCATTTAGTTAAAATTAAATGGCGTACGGCTTGTAGTGCCGGGAGTATCCGAGGACAAGTTCGGCTCGCCAGATGCATATCTTTTTCATTTGACACACATAGGCGACCTGCGCACCATGATGAAGATGAAATTATGTTGAAGACGACACATAGGCCCCCCGTGCCAGTGAAATGAACAAATTGTGATTAAAATTCTCGACCCTGCCGGGTATAGAATCCGGGAGCCCTGGGACCAAAGCCCAACACGCTAACAAATTAGCCATGGAGCCGGAACTTAAGTGGCGTCTTCTTAAAATACTGTAGATGAATTTTTAATGCTGAGTTTGAGATAGATTTTACAGGGGTGTTAATTATCTGGTGATTTATAAAGAGGTGCCGTGAGTATTCTCGCCCCCGAACATGGCGTCATTATGCCGTTTAAGGAAGAAAATCATCCTTTCCTTACGAAGACTTGTAGGATTTCATTCTGGTTTTCTGACAGGATTTCAGTTCTGCAGTCTAACTTGTTGACTTAAAGAAACCCGTAAAAGTAGGTCAGCTAGATTTTCTGTAGTGAGAACGACCAGATTTGTGGTTCCTTGAAGTACGTAGAAGTATTTCAAGTCAAGAAAACAAAACATACCCATGGCGTTACATCCCCTGGTCCACCAACACGACTGCTGCCCAGCCGGATAGCCTGCGCATACTGGAGTGCTACATGGTTAGCTTCCCAGCTGGTTTCACAAGGCTGAGTGAACCCTACCCGAGCCTTCAGTCTAGAATTAAAATCGCTACATTGGCAAGGAATCGAACCCGAGGATTCCAGGTAAGAGGAAGGCACGCCAGCGTTTAAAGTACTGTAATTTAAAGTAATTTTTCTTGCTAGGGGCTTTACGTCGCACTGCCACAGATAGGTCTTATGGCGACGATGGGATAGGAAAGGCCTAGGAGTTGGAAGGAAGCGGCCGTGGCCTTAATTAAGGTACAGCCCCAGCATAATTTAACGTCAAGGTAGTGTATTAAATACTCTAGTGTGCTGGTATTAAAGGGCACAATTCACTCATTTACGAGTTGTGCATGTTAATTAATTATGTGCATTGAACGTGCCACTCATCATCTTCAAGACAACGAGACTAGTGGGAAAAGAACTCCAACCAAGCTGAAGGTCTATCTGTTGTTCTATTCAAGAATTTTACACCATCTTCTAAAATTTAAAACGTTTCCCCAGTGCGAGACAAGTAGGGATATTATTCACAGAAATTCAATTCATTCACTGTCAATATTTCGTAAATGTTGTTGAGCCACAATTTATCGTAGTGATATATTGGACGATTTTATTCTACGAGTAGGACATTATTGTTTATTGTTATGGGTAAACTGTATATTATTTCCTTTCTTTTTACTTGCTCAGTAACCAATTTATTTAATATTTCAGTTGCGGGTAACATGTAAAGCCCACCATCGGAACTGGATTCCTGAATCATCGGGACACAATTTGAGATCTATTAACTTAAGTTGTTGATATTTACATTATGTTTTGCATTTATATTTAATTGTAAGTTCATTCTTCTGTTGTCCAACATTTTCTATTTTGAACGTTCACGCTGAACGCAAGTAATAAGTTAGCTAACAAGAACTCTCACGTGTACTGTATACACTGTGCGTTATATCATTTCAGTCTCCCATCAAACCAGAGGAGGTAAACAACTGCTCGCTCTGAAGGCTGTGTTGAGCCGTATCCTGCCGGCCCATACGAGATACTCAGATCATTATTTGACATAATATATATAATTTTATTCATATAAATTTCAGTCATATATGGTAAAGTAATGAATCGCAGGATAGCTGAGACCGGAAGTCTATGTAGACATCAAGTCGCTGGATATTGCCCAACACTTCCTCGGGACCGTGAGAAAGGCTTAGCGTCACTAGGAGTTGGCACATCTCGGAACGTGTACAAGATGTTGGCCATGATAAATATTCAGCCAATGAGAATGCGTGGATGTGGCAAATATGGAGTCTACATCGCACGAAGTCATAATCCCAGGTTGACCAGCATGAAACGTTGCTTGAAATCAATTTTGGTATTTGACGAATTTCCACAGGTCTACAAGTGGAATATAATCAGGAGTACGATATAAAAATTATAGGAAGAGATTTGATATTATTTGAACTGTGTTTTATTGATGTGGTATAAATACTATTGTGTCGTTATGAGTGGCAAGCACTCTGATTGGTGGTTTGTCTAGACATGCGGGAATCCCATAGCTACAACGGCGTTAGCGACGCTTCCTTAGCACCTCAAGCTCTGGAGAGCGTCACTCTGATCACGGATACTGACGTGATGTGAACGTTGTTCGGTGTGCTCCGAGAATTGTATGTGAAAGTCGCCACGTGAATATATCAGTAATAGTACATGGTTTTAAGACCAATAAACAGTGTTTTCAGTCGTGTAGTTGAATAAATTAACTGATCCAGAGTCTAATTGCAGATCATTTTATAGCGCAAATTTCACTACCAATAAATAGACGGTGATAATTAGCCGCAGTTTGAAAAGTGAAGCAGAGACGCTCAGTTGTCTCATATGTTCGTGTCGGTCGCGTTTCGCGAGGAACTCTCGATCGGTACCGTGAACCGCTCTCAATAACTGTGTATATATACCCTAAAGTGTTAAATTTCAAGTGTCAGTGTGTTGGCTGAGTTTGTAGTCAACAAAGGGTTGTTCGGCACGTGCAGAATTGAGCGGCGAAGAGATATTCATCCAAAGCCTTCTGTGTTGCAGTGTTCCATAACTTTCAGCAAGAAGATGGCATCGCCCATTGAAGAAGGAAGAGTATTTCTATGTGTTAAAGCGGTGATCAACATGGAGAAAACACCTAACGAAGCAGGGATGTGAGCCGCTGCCATGTGTCCGGAGAGTCGTCCTAGATAAGGCGCATGTTTTAATTATGGAATGTTATATGGGTTATGTTAAAATACTAGTGCAGTTTAGTGTAGGGATTTTCTTTAACGTAAAGTAAGCCTGACGGCATGTGTTTATTTCACTTTTGTATTGTTGTAAATACGGATAAGAGAGAAATGCATGTTCTCTTTATTTTTATTCTGATTTATGACTAGTTAGATGGGATAATGAGGGAGTTGTTAGGATTATTTGTTGTTAATTTATGCATGATAATTTAGCTTAGTATTATTCCGATTTTTCTTTGTATATTAGTGCTAGGAGGAGTAGATTGACAAGTTCATCCAATTTCCAAGTTAAACACTTGCTACGTTGAGTGTAAATTCAATTAAATCTTGGTCATTTAGAGAGTTAGTAACAGTTAAATTTCATTGCGCATGGTATTTCAGAAGCAGAACAGTAAGGAGCTGCATAACAACGTTGAAAGAATAGGATCTTATGACTTTCGTTGGAAACTGTCTTGCCCAATGATTTGTACGGGGTCTCATAATGTAAAAGGCTGATGAGAATTGTGAGAGATATAAGAGGTTATAATGCATGCGGAGTTATAAAGTGATTATGCAGGCCGGTTGCTTGCCTGATAAGTGAAAGAATGATGTGCAGTGGATATGCACCTGCTATTGTCTTCTGAGAGAATATTAATTATCAGAATTAACGGACTTGATTCCAAACCAATGAGTCGGATTTGTGTAAATTGTCGAAGCATGCTAGGAAGGAATACGATTATACGTGAGTTTCCGTGCAGCCGAAGAGAGATGATATCGCACTGCAAGCTGATATATTGGCCCTGTTTACTTAGACAGCGTGAATGAGATGGTATTTCCGTGATACAATCTTGGCGGACAGAAACCAAGCCTTAGTACAGTGTTGAGTTCCAACATTTACTTTCAGCTCACAGCATAGCAGGAAATACGTGACGGATGATCGCGCTTTTGAGTGCGCAAATGCAGCAGAAGAAAGCAATGTTGCCTATTGCTTTCCACATGTTTTATAAGGATAATTATATGCTTTTCTCTTACAGGATGGTGTTTATTGATGTTTAATGTTGTTTGGATATGTTGTCTTGTTTAATGGGGAACAGCCCGAGTGCTGAGTAATATTGATGGTCAATCTAGTTCTCACTAGATACTTTTGGTGAACCGCGATTCACGTCGAATCAGTGTAGTATGTAAGATTTTCTTCTCTTTATCCGATGTAAATAGGTGTGATATTTTGCTTATGTTTTTCATTGTAAATATAGCGTAGGGATATGCCACTAGTACTTTCCATAATTCATAACATGTTCCATTGCGTCTTAATTTTTCTTTTATCTTATTCCTTTCATCGTAATTTTCTTTTATTGTAATTTTCTTTTAACGTTTAATATGCGACGACTCAAATAAATTACAAACCCCTTATCAATGTGATAACTTATAGTGTGTTACTCCATCCGAAATGAATACATGTCAGTATTTTCGTACGTCTATTATTAGATATATGAACAATGGACAAACAGAAGAAGATCATTTCTAAAAGTATTCAGATATTCAATGTTGTGTTTGATACTTCATTTCACATTTATTTCTTTGATCAATTAACTTTTTTAATGTCCTGTTCTTTCTTCAATTTCGAGATTTTGTTAGTGACATTTTTATTATTTGATTTACTTGGATTTTCTATTAGTATGATTCGGGGATATTTGTGAATAAACTCATCCTACCCCATATTATTGTTTCTCATTCGAGTTATACCTCCATTTTCCTGTCATTTACTTACATTTAAGTGCGGAACTTCGACTTTTAGCCTGACCCATCGACGATCAACCCACTCTCTGCCCAACCCTGAGTTAGTCGGATGTTTATACAGGAATGGAGGCATCGTCCTAGAGGTTACTTACCCCTGGGTACGGTACAGTGTCATACCTGGCCATCTCTGTCTTCATCTCGTTCGCTTTTCTGATGAACTTCTTGCCTTCTGTTGCATAAGTGTGCTAATTGACATGGCTATCACGGCCGACTTTGACTTCTAATTGTACACGCAAACTTAGCCCAAGGAGATAAAAGATGTCGCCTTTGTCGTCTTGTGATTTTATGATTTTATGTTCCCGATCTTGTCTATCTGGCTTTTCCATGTCTCTTCTTCTAAGGTTTTATCTTGGTGAAGGGTAATAGAGAACGGCATGATGTTTCTCGACGCTTGTTTTTACAGGCGTTATTTCAAACGTTTTAGGATATGAACAATATTGGTCTCGGAGATTTCCAACGTGGCTTTATTGCACTTACATGAATGGCCTGATTAAGGTAATAGTCATTTCGAGTTTTTTTTCTCCCTGTTTTAGGGGTTGGCCTCGTGAATCATGTTTGTTTTATTTCACCATGTGGCATTGTGGTTGGCTACTATTTCTTTATTCTCCGTAGCTATTTACTTATTTTGTGGCCGGTCTTTGTTCGGTCCTTTGTTGTCTATATAACATTATTTATAATAGCTATGTTTTTCTTGGTGTCACAACTCGGTACATTAACCTGTTTGAGTGTTTGTATTGCGTGAATGAGCTAAGCAAAGACTAAACAATCATCTTTATTGCCAACCATAGTACACAAGCCATCAGTATAAGGTAATAAAGAAGTTCATGAGAACCAACTACTTGACTCCACTAAATCTAGTTAATTTTCTACTAGGTATACTATATAGCATCCCACACGTGAGCGGATAGCCAGTTCCACATGAAAGACGATACCTCTACATCTAACTAAACTAACTGCTTAACTACACTAAACCTATACTAAGCGTGAATGAGCTCTGTTGCACCTCGAAAGTGTGTTACGTCGACTTTGTTCTACGGTTCAGGTTGTGGAGGTCTCTATCTTATTACTCATGTACCAATTTTCTCTCCGATGTCCCCGCTATGTGGTTGTGTATCTGAAAAGTCAGTACATGGTAGGCTGGTGCAACGTTCTCATTTGAGTTGTATATGAGAGACGTATTGATGATGTCAATTAGGTCTCCGATCTTGTGTGAGTTTTGGCTTCGAATATCCACGTGAGACGTTATTTATGAACCGTACTTCTACACTTTTGCAGTGTCTTCTGACCGTTGTTCTCTGTTCCTTGCGCCGTTTTAACCTATTGCGTGAGTGTTCGAATGTGAGATATGTACGACGCATATCATATTGCCTAGTTGTGTCGTTTGTTTGTTCTTATCTTTGCATTTTATTGGCCACTTGCATTTTGGTGTGTTTCCTTAGCAAATCCTTGTTTGTTCCTGATCGTAGGCGCCATGCTTGCGCTTTACCCTCCCTTTCTTTTGATCTTTGATCCGGCCATATTTTATCTTTCCGTCTTTTGTTGAAGTTCGTTGGAAACGATTGTTGTGAGTTGCATTTCATTTTAGAACCGTGTGTCGCCACCTGTAAATCCTCGTGCTGTTGATATGGATATCAAAATGATATATTGCTTTGGGACGAGGTCTGTGTAATGCAACAAGGCTATTTTGTTCCTAAGGTAAAAATTTCTTTCCCTATATTATTTATATTTTTATTTATGAAGGTTAAACCCGTTGGCTGGATCATATTATGGATAGGTCCGGCGCTATGATGGTAGTGAACAGGTTTATATGTAATGATTCCTCGAGGCTTGTTTTCTTTAATTATTTTGTTCGTTTCTGATTTTCGTGCGGCCATTGATATTATTTTTATATGATATTTATTTAATAAACTATACGTTTGATACTCGGCGTTATTATTGAGGGAGTAGCCTTTTAAATCTCACTCTTTTGATTTAATAGGCTCGAGTTCAGTTCATGACTTTTGTTTCTGGTCATTTTCGACCCAGTCCGCGCAAACTTTGATAGGTAGGTATTTATTCATCGCCCCGTTACCTCTGGTTGATTGGAGCTTCCACTATTTTTTATTTTTTTATTTTTCGATGTCTTTCTGTCTGTCTATGTGTTGGTATTTCCGGTTATTTATTCCTCGGTGCTCATCGTGACCAACCCTGTCGTGGGCATACGAGAAGAATAACGTAGGCTGGCTTAGCACGAGCATATGCCGTATTCATGTAAATAGCAGAGGGGCGCAAGGCTATGCACTATATTTCTACATCAGTCAGCCAGTCTCTGTTGTGAATAACGTGAAAGTGTTGCTCACTGGGTCAGTTCGTGTGTGCATTTCAGTATTGCCATTTTCTGGCACAGTAAGAAAGCAACAACAAACTGTATGTACTTATTATATACCTTTTTGGTGAAGCCTAGGTTATCTGTGACAGCGATTGTGGATCTATGAGTGTTCCAACCAGCCTTCGGGCTGGGTATTAAACATCATACTGTGCCCGTCGTAGTCAGTCTGCGAACACGAGACACCCCAGGGGTGCTCAGTTCGGTGGCTGTAGGCTTATAAAATAAATGAATGTGGCAGGATTATCATAGGGTTCATCAAATAAGCACGTTCCAAGTATAGAACAAATGTGACACTTTTATTTAATTAAATGCAGTATTGGCCATCCTGAAATCTGTGATTATGGTTATGATCGTTACGTTATGGAATTTAATATGGCTCTTGATGTAACAAACCTATGTGCAATCAAATGGGATGGTACACGACAGTTATTTCCCTGACATTCTAACAGAGTATTTACATTGTGAAAAAAATTTTTTTCTCGTCTTTAAAGTTATTAAGTTATTTGTTTAAAGCTGAATTAAAATTTTCATTCAGAAAAAATGAGGTCTGGGCCAAGCCTTCATCGATAATCTGGAAAAAATGCAGTAATTGTAAGAACGAGTATAATAAAGAAATATCCAAGATTCAAAAGTTAACACTCATAGCAAAAAATAAAATTTACAGTCGTTGTCTTAACAATAAAATGAAAAGTTGAATTTGCCTTGGTTTTCTCTAAGTTAATCCGAGACGTCGGATATACCTGTTCACGTCGTCTCACATCTCTTTCCGTGAGAATTATACTAAACGTTAAGTATTTGACCAACAATTAAACAAAATAAAACGCCTCCTGGGCTTGCAAACGTAAGTAAATGGGGAGAATACCATCCATGTGGAGATCCTGTCCACTATCAATCGATAATATCAGTGTCACATATTTCAGAACAGAACACATAAAAAAATAATCCTCTAAATACTAACAAATAACTACTTATACAGCTAACTACGGAAATTGTCAAGAAGACTGTAAGTACCAAGAAGAAAATATCTACACTATGTACATGTCGACGAGTGTCGATCAACCGTATTACTCTCCTATTAACGAATTTATTGAGTTACAGCAAGATTGAGTTATCACATGAGAGCGAAAAATTGCATCAACGAATGAGCTGATATAGTCACGAATCAGATATTATTTAGATATTTCGTCGAAGACCTGTTCTTTAGACCTAAGGCCTTCTCGAACATTCGCCTGTACCTTGAGCTTGAAATGACTGGATTACTTGAGAAAAGTTGGGATATTCCCACGAATTAAAAAGTACATCGATTAACATGGACTTTCATTTTCTTCATCTGAAGACACTAACATGAGACTACACTGCATTTATCGCGAATAATCCATTAACATGTGAAAAGCTCAGTTTCGCGAAGATTCGTGCCATGCACAATTATTCCATATACTCTACACGTACAGTGTACCACAATGACGACCCTAACTCGTCGCATCCTAATCTCAAATATGTGTAGTCATGAAATATCAGGACCTACCAACGTCCTACAAATACATAATATCCACTTAAAAGTGTCTCGATGATTAATTACTCCAACTAATTATCACATGCTCCCAATGCACATGTTCACATTAAATTCGTACATAGAATTCGGACTCAATATCCCGATGACACGTTGTCTCAGACACGAGGTACAAGTAGAAGTTCCATTACAAGGAAATACAGAAAATGTGGACGAAATATCCTACCATTAAATCCATCGGACATAAATTAATTCATATTCGTGACGAAATTTACTCAATAAGCAAAGATGGTGTCGATAACACATGGATAACTCTATCAGAACCCTCACTGTCAAATTCATGGCCACATGGTCATTAAGTAATCACATGTGTCAGTTTTACGACGTATTCGAGCAAATAACAACCATAAAATGTGTCAAAATAGCTTACTAAGAAGAAAGAAAGAATAGAACAAAACTACATAGAACAGATATAAATGAGACGTAATCGACTTAACTTATAGAGAAATCTTCATGTTTGGAAGTCTGGGTTCTCAATCAGCCATGCCAGGACGAAAGAATCTGCATCCCGACGCCGCTGACGATGGTCAATAGTTTAGAACTTCATGGCGAAGCACTGGTAATCCATGATGTGAGATTCCGTCCTCTTCTGGAAATATTCACGTCCACGTCTTCCGCGTCCACTCGTAAGAAAGCTGAAACTTACACAAAATGCTTTAGAGTAGGCTCCAAACACACACGTAACTGTATTTTGGAAATGACACGTACTTAAGGGATTAATATCTGCACATTCGACGTCTGATCACAGCACTGTTCTAAATTATATCCAATTTTCAGAGGTGTAGAGCACAGGAGTGAAGCCAGTATTCACGACGTTCCACGCTGAGCGACTGAAGGTGATCGTCCAGGAACACGCCAGTGTGTGAGAATGAGTATTCGTATCACATGACTTAAATATCATGTCTGGTGCACATGCACGGAAGTAAAGTCAATTTAGACACTAAATTCTTTTACTGTACGAATCTACAACTTCATCACCATTTTAGCCACAAGGTCGTGTAAATTATTTCAAAATTTCAGTTTTTTAATTTATATCCTCCAAATGTGCTATTCTTTTATCCAGTTTATTTTACTTTAGCCCTTGAGCCTTCCGTAATTATGCACGTCGCCACCAAAGATATTACAAATATTTCATTCATATCGTTCCTCGCAATTACAGGTGACACGCGCTGGCCTCCTTCTTTCACTCGCCAACCTTCATTTTTTTATTTTTATTCCGTTAGCCAGCCGGCCGCTCTCCGCACAAAAAAAACTCGTTCTCGCCCTTGTCCAAGGTCGCGCGCACCCCATCTCGCCGACAAGCGAACACAAGCCGCACCAACACCTGTTCACTCATTTGTGGCCTCACGGTCACAATACAATGACCTGGCATCTGTTATAAAATGTCGAGGCCTGCGGAAAAGTGATCAGTCATTGGATTGTAATCATATTCCTGTGACGTAAACATACATCAACACTTGAAAATATCCTGAACCAGCACAAATCTTAGATTTGAGTCTTTTTGTAACATTACACAAGTTTAATTCACTGATGACCAAGCCTATAATTAAAGCTTCCAACCATAAGTTTTCTAATTCTTGTAATTTTGAATTAGTCTTAGTATTATGTATTTACTATGACTTTGAAAGCAGAAACAGGGAAATATCACAGCAATAGAACCCGTTTTAGGGTGGTTAGACCGTGTGCGTTTGCAGAATTCTTCGCCCAGACGTACCATTTGGGCTCATAAATTGGATTGGACCCCTCTCCCCAGATAGAGAATGCACTTCTCCTTTAGCAGGTTAGCAATCCCTACATGCTAAGTCGGCGGGACCGTGTAGTCGGTCGGTCGGTGAATGCAGAGTGGGTCTCGGCCCACAAGTGGCCACGGCTGGTCCGTGGTCCAACAACTCTGCACTCTGACCGGCCAACCGAGCAGAGGAGGGGTGGCCACGGCTCTACGGTGGCTCTACGCCTCTGCATTCGGACGACGGAACAAGGATGGACCTCATGACTGGTCCCAACCGTCGGCCGTCCTGAGAATGGTTTTCTGTGGTGTTTCATTCTCCTGCACTAAGGCGAATGCCGGGACAGTTCCTAGTATAGGCCACGGCCAACAACCCCTCATCTTCTCCGTGCGTCTCCTTCACCGTAACAAATCTCCCGGCCTGGCAGACGGCGTTACCGTCTAAGAGGACCGCCTCCCCCTTCAGAGGATGAAAAAGTTTTAGTAGTAGTAGTTGGTCTTCCACTGCTAAGCTGTCTTGGAAGGGCGTGGTAATCCAACTGATGAGCCCAAATGGCACGTCTGGGCGAAACTGTGCAAACGCACACGGTCTAACTACCCAAAGAAATGCTTTCTGTCGCTGTGATATTTAGATCTGTGGCCATGAAAGACTTTTTATGGACGTATGTAAGCAATGCTTTTTTTTTAAATAAAGCTGGCTCCGTGGTGTAGGGGTCCCTTATCTGCGTCTTGCCTCTTACGCCGAGGCCCCGGGTTCGATTCCCGGCCACATCAGGGATTTTGACCTGGGTTTGAGGCGTTGTTCGAGGTCCTCTCAGCCTACGTGATTAAATTTTAGGAGCTATCTGACGGTGAGATAGCAGCCCCCCTGTCAAAAGCCACGAATAACAGCCAAGTGGATTCGTCGTGTCGACTACACGATAATCCCTCGCAATCCGCAAGTCTTCTGGCTGAGCAACGGTCGCTTGGTACGCTATGGCCTTTCCAGGCTGTTGCGCCATGGAGTTTGATTTGGCTTCCTAGAAAAATAAATGGTGCTACAGCCCTTATGGGCCTTGGTCTACCAAGTGGCCACTGCGCAGCCCGAAAGCCGCGTGGTCAGCGCAACGAATCCTCTTGTACATTACTCTTGGCCTTCTGGAGACCGCGCAGTGCTTCCATCACCTATACTTTAAATGATGATAGTTACAATATTTGATGGTTTAATAAATGAATGAATAAATAAATAAATAAATAAATAAATAAATAAATAAATAAATAAATAAATAAATAAATAAATAAATAAATAAATAAATAAATAAATAAATAAATAAATAAATAAAGTGTAAAAATGTGTACACACGAATTTTCGCCCTTCGTTCATCATTCAGTCAATCAGTTAAATAATAAATTCAAATTATCACCTTATGCATGTTTTCATATACTTCCTGTCAGTCTGTCATATCCTCACAGACACAAGCGGTAGTTTATTTAAATATCTTTCTCTTTAGGTACACTTTGAATTTCAGAAGAGGCAAGTTATCGATATCATCAATCGATAGTCCCATACATTTGTGGAGCGCCGATAAAATCCATTCTGGAATAAAAGGCTGTGAGCGAAGGTCAGGGACCTCTCGTCCTCAGTGAACCGAACAGTCTGGAAGGAAACGGTAAAAGGGATTTCAGGAACTTAATACTGGTTAGTTTTCATTCAAATTATATAAAGTCCCACAAACAGATATTGCTTCTTATTTCATTTTAGGGGCTTGTGATATCATGGTCCGTAGGTCGCTGTACTTGAATGTACTGTAATAGAGTTTCATATCAATACAGGCACCATGTTTCAGAAAGTAGAGCAAGTGGCCCCTGGTCTTGCTCATCAACGGTACGAAGCATAGATATGAACTATCGTAGCAGCTGTTGCGGCTGGGGTAGGCATTGCTGATTCGAACTTTATTCCTGTATATCGAAGAACAGGTGATCCATTGGAACTCCTGGTTTAGGCATCCATCGTTTTGATATTCCTGTATAAGCCTTTGGTAGTCAGATTATCAGTTATACATACTACTGAATTATTCTATCTGAAACATGAAACACTCAGGAATGAGCTGTTTCTAAAATAGGGACCTGCTGTGGAATCTTACTTAGAAAGGTATAATCCACAAAGCACTTAAAAGTTTTGTTACGACACAATGAAAGGTCATAGTCATTTGACAATCCGTTTCCGGTGGTAAGATCAACAACCGTTACGGCCGAACAACATTTCTTACAGCCCCTTCAAAGTCCGTGTAGTTCCATTAAGAAACAATGAAGGACTGACAAGTCTCAAGAGAGAGTTAAGATTCACTGCAGATAACTAAGGTCCGGCTCCCAGCGTAGGGGCCTTCTGTTGAGAAGGCTCCGAGTTCGATTTACGGCTTGTCCAGGGCTTTTAGCGGCGTCTGGTTAATTCCTCCGGCTCGGGGATTTGTTGTCCGTGTTCGCCTTAATGCAGTAAACATCTTCATTTACATACAATACAATACTGTCCGCCACAGATATATGCAACACCGAACCAGCTGGCTGCCACGGGCCGCGTAGCTTTGAGCATGAATTCGCGAGCGGCAGCTCTTCAGATAATTCTGTGATGTACTCATTTTCACATCAGGAACATGCTGGTTTTCTACCTTGATTAAGACCACGGCAGCTTCCTTCCCCATCTTAGCCATTCCCTATCTTGTCGTTATCTAAAACCTATCTTGCATTAGGAGCTTAAACCACTCGTAAAGGAAAGAAAGAAAGAAAGAAAGAAAGAAAGAAAGAAAGAAAGAAACATGTAATAGTTAATACAACCTTCCATATATCGTTGGGCTCAGGCAAGAGATCCGGCCATAAGTACGGACTTAATACACACATGAATTAGTTCATAAGGAAAAGAGCAGTTAGTCCAGTTTTACTAAGTTGTAGGAAATCAAGAAGGACTACCTGGAGTGCGTAGTTTTATTGATCGTGATTAATTAGACGATAACTGTTAGGATTCCTCTGAATAGGTTTCATTAACTTAACCAGTATTTTACACTTGCATATTTTTTAAACTATTGGAATTATCCCTAAACTCTCACACTCTTTAGACATGTTTTAATTCTTAACGCAAAAGTATCTGAATATTAATTTTGATATCAAATAACAATATATTTTCTAGTATAAAGATACAGAATAGGTACTGAAATGTCATTAGAAAAAACCGTTTACTTTCTATAACCATCAATTTCATTTACCTTTTCTAGTACCACAGTAGGCCAAGAAATGAGCTGTTTGAAGTCACTGTACCTGTTCCTTCATATCTTCAACTTTTCTCTTGTTAATGGGTGCTTTTCCTTTTGTTATACTCAAAATGTTGTTAAGCAAATGGAGCTACTTCCAAGTACGTTATGTCAGTCCAACAGTGAATGCCATAGCAATGACAATGCCCTGTAATTGCAAATTATATGAAAAGTGGGTAAAGGAGTAGATATTGAAATTAATCTTCTACTTTCGAACTTTTCTTGCTCAACTATCCTCAGAAACTGCAGTAATAGAATAAAACTGAAGCCACCTCTCTGTACTCTTTGATGTTATTAGACATGTCGATAATTCTTCTCGCGATTTCTAACATCGTACGCACATAAACAATCCACTCGCTCCAGTGATGTTCCCTGGGAACAAGTATTCAGTAGTTTTAAATCACGATATTCAATAAGACTTGTGACACAAGTGAGCTAAGGAAGGGGAAGAAACTTGTTGTCCTAGACTATATAACATTGTTAACGTCTAGGACTAAATAATTTATATTTAGTGTAGTAACAGTCAAATAACTATAAAAGGAAAATATACTGCACGTATCGAACTGAATGAACTGCAATAAACGAGTGCCCTCTCCCCAGTTTAAGGAGATCCGGAACTACGGAATGGAGTATTCTATTCTATTGTGTTCTAGTTTTAAATCTTATTCAATGCATGAAGACATCTGGAGATGGCACTGTTCTTATTTTGACCCCGGCAGTTATCAGAGTATATATGTACTTCAATCAATCAATCAATCAATCAATCAATCAATCAATCAATCAATCAATCAATCAATCAATCAATCAATCAATCAATCAATCAATCAATCAATCAATCAATCAATCAATCAATCAATCAATCAATCAATCAATCAATCAATCAATCAATCAATCAATCAATCAATCAATCAATCAATCAATCAATCCATCCATCCATCCATCCATCCATCCATCCATCAATCAATCAATCAATCAATCAATCAATCAATCAATCAATCAATCAATCAATCAATCAATCAATCAATCAATCAATCAATCAATCAATCAACCAATCAATCAATCAATGACTTGAATTTAGAAGTATCGTCCAGGTGGCAGATTCCCTACCAGGTGTTTACCAAGCTCTTTGTTAAACGTTTTCAAAGAACTTAGAAATTTACCGTTAATGTATTTCAGTCCCTTAATCCTCGTCCTATAAATTAATATTTGCCCCAATTTTTCCTCTTGAATTCCAACTTCACTTTCATTATATAATCTTTCCCACTTTTAAAAGGTCTGCTCAAGCGTACTCGTTTATTAATGTCATTCCACGCTATCTCTCCATTGACAGTTCGGAATATACCACTTAGACGAGCATCTCGTCTCCTTACTCCCAAGTCTTCCCGGGCCAAAATTTGCAACATTTTCGTAACATTGCTCCTTTGTCGGAAATTACCCATAAAAATCGTGCTGCTTTATTTGTATCATTTCCAGTTCTCGTATCAAGTAGTCCTGGTGTGGATCCCATACACTAATCGGGGTCTTACCAGAGATACGCTCTCTCCTTTACATCCATACTACATTCCCTAAAAACTATCATAACAATGAACAACTTCGTTAATGTGATTACTCCAATGATGATCATTCCTTAAATAAACACGTAGATACGTACAGTGTTCCCCATTACGTACTTTCACCGTATCAACATAGTAATTAAAACTGAGACGACTTTTCCTATTGGTGAAACTTACAAATTAACTTTCCATCCTATTTACATTCATACCATTACCCGCTGTCCATCTCACAACATTGTCCAAGTCCCCCTGCAGTCGCTCACTGTCCTCATTTACTACTCTGTACAGCATGAAAACATGCGTAAATAGACTTCTCTGTGATTCCAGATCTTGTTTTGTCTGTACATTGTTCAGAATTTGAAAAGAATGGTATTTCTGTGTCGGTCGCGTCCACAGTAACAAAGACATGCACTTTATAATTTTCCGTCATTTCTGTCTGTTTGTCTGTCTGTCTGTATGTATGTATGTATGTATGTAGCAGGGCCGGTGACCTAGCTGTTAGGCCCTTTTAAACAACAAACATCATCATCATCATCATCAAACATGTACGTACGTATGTATGTATGTATGTATGTATGTATGTATGTATGTATGTATGTATGTATGTATGTATGCATGTATGTATGTATGTATGTATGTATGTATGTATGTATGTATGTATGTATGTATGTATGTATGTATGTATGTATGTACGCGCATCAGGAAAAGTTGGCTGAAGAAAATGTAATGAAAATCGGTATATAAAATCAGAAAATGACGCACTACAATCTAGACTATACATAATTTTATTCACGCTCAGTGAAATGGTAATTTAGGGGAGGGCATAAAATTTAATTCCCACTTATCTATGTTATTACTGGTACTATTGATAAATACTGCATAATTTAAGTTATATAGAATTAAATTTTAGATAATTTATGTCTTATACATTTTTAACGTACCGACTATTACTGTACAACAGAGATATTCATGAATTTCGATATTTGTTACTGAAGTCCTTATCAACGACAAATCACGAGAAAATAGGTGAACAGAATTGAATGAAAATCGGTATCAAAAGTCAGGGAATAAGCCAAAACAGTCTAGAAGGCTACAATAATTTTATTCACGCTGGATGAAATGGTCGTTTAGGAAGGTGCCAATTTAAAAAAAAAATTGGTCCTGTCGAAAAGTACGTCATGACAAAAGTTATTGACAACACAATTTCCTGTCATTTATGTCTTATATAGTTTTATCGTACCGACTATGATAATAAAATTCATGAATTGAGAATTTTGTTGCTTAGTCCATATCAACGCAGATCATTGCTAACATGGAAATATTGCTCATTCCGTTCACTAGCGATGGTTTTTTTAAATTTATTTTTTTGGTCATGATTGTCTTCAGGTGTAAAACCGCGTCGTTATCGGTCCATATCGATAAGGACAATTGTGGAAATGATTATAAAAAAGAGGCGTTTTAAATAATAAGCCAGGAGGGAGTCATGAAATAAGGAAGGTCTCCTTTTACATTAGATGCCCTAAAATCACAGCGTAGAAAGAAAACTAAATGTGAATGCCTATAATGTCGAAAGTTCAAAAAACTGATCAACAATAACATTACATTGACCATTGTGGTGATGTGATTTGTCTCTTCTGCTACCATTCATCTCCGATGAATGAGATTACTGCTGGGTCCCGAGTAATACAGCATGGCTGAATACTGGCGGAAAGTAGTTGGAGAGTTAGCAGATAATATATAATTGTCCCGTCAACTACGAGCAGTACAGCTAGTTTATATCTATGTAAGAAGACATACAAGTAAGGCCCACAATAACATTGCCCTGCCCCCCCCCCCCCCCCCAATCCCGCTATTAATCATTACAGGATCCATCTACTCTCATTCTCTGAGTTCTATTTTCTACATTTTTATTTACCATTGATTATAATTGTTTTTGAAATTTTCCCCATGCCTCTTCTATGAACAATATGGTATTGCTAATAGTTCTTTCTACTTTTATGACATTCCTTTCTATCACATTTATTTTTAACTACGACAAAACAGCTTCATGATCATTTATACCCTCTATCACTTTAGTTTCTCTATAGAGCTCATCTATTTTTATCAGCACCACGTCTAGAATATTTTCCCTCTAGTTGGTCCCATCATTTTCTGATTCAGATGTCCTTCCCACATTAACTTATTCACCATTTTTTGTCATGCTCTCTCTCGTTCACATTCCCTTTCCAGTTAACGTTTGGTAAATTTGGTAAGCTACGATAACGGTATTTTCTGTGTCGTTCCCCACATAGCTGATTATCTTACCAAATAATTCCGCATGAGCGTCAGCGCCAGTCTTACTAGGTCTGTACACCCCAAAAATATAAAGTTGCCTATTATATTTATATGTAAGTCTTACACCTAAAATGTCATGTTCCTCATTCTTTCCTTTTTCTTACCTTACAAATTCTTCTTTTACCAGTATGAATACCCACCCCCCCCTTACCATTCGTAACATCTCTCTATGATAGACACTCCACTTCTGTGAGAAAATTTCCGCGTTCATAATATCACTTCTCAGCCATGATTCAATTTTATTGTAATATATCTGGTATATATGCGAGCCTCCGTGGCTCAGATGGCAGCGCGTCGGCCTCTCACATCTGGGTTCCGTGGTTCAAATCCCGGTCACTCCATGTGAGGTTTGTGCTGGACAAAGCGGAGGCGGGACAGGTTTTTCTCCGGGTACTCCGGTTTTTCCTGTCATCTTTCATTCCAGCAACACGCTCCATTCTCATTTCATAGCATCTATCATTCATTAATATAAATCACTTTGGGAGTGGCGACCCCATCGTAATAACAGCCTATATCTGATTCATTCATTACATCCCTGACCCGGTCAAAGACTGGAAAACAGGTTGTAGGTTTTCATTTTCATCTGGTATATATATATCCATCAAATTACCAAATTCTATTCCTTTCTTTACAATACCTCTACAGTTTAACACCAAGAATTGTATGTCATTCTTGATTGACTTCGTGCTTCTTATACAATCATCAGCGTTCCCTAGTCCATCCTGCTTTCCTTAATGTACCTCCCTATAAGTACTTCTTCATCAATTACGGGGACATTATTAATAAGATCCATAAGAAACGAGCACAGTTCGTTGTGAACTTTTATGCATCTCCTCTGTGGTAGAGATTAATTTTGGCTGTGTTCTCCTTAATATTGTGAATGGCAAACACGTTCACATTAATTTGGCATAAATAGTACATTTCTTGAACTAATGTCACTGGTACAGATACCTTTTGCATAAAGTCAAACCAAATAACAATCCTGTTTTCACTTCATCTTCCTTTTCTAGTTTGTAATCTGTTATGATATTTCTTTGCTCTTCGGTGGTGTATCATCTTCTCGACGGAAGCAGTTCTCTTTGCCGCGTCGCTCAAATGTGAGATTTTTAATTTTAATGTTAGTGCTTCACATGTATTGCAGCAGTCAACTTAAGGTTGGCCAAATTTCAGGTTGAATTGTGTTTGAAGTAGTTATAATAATATGTGACAAAGCGATTTAGCCGTACGGTTAGGGTCGCACAACTATGAGCTTGTATTCGAGAGATAGTGGGTTCGAACCCCACTATCGGCAATCTTGGAGATGATTCCCCGTGGCTTCCCATTTGCTTATCAGGAAAATGCTAGGACTGTACCTTGATTAAGAAAAAAAAGAAATTACTTGTAGCCAATTTTAACATTTGGATGCTTGAGTTTAAACACACTGCAAGATTATCTAATGTTAAGCCCTCTATTTATTTACAGATCCATAACATTGGCCTTCACGCACTGGGAAACTCTCAATATATTCTGTAACAGTGAGTGATGTTTTTGGGATCTTCCCTCGTAAACCTTGTGGAGTCTAATCAATGAGAAATATTATCTGAAAGCTTCTCACTCGTTTCAAACTTACATCACGCAAAGAACAGAACACTATCAAGCACACCTCCATACTGATTTAACCAACCATTGCATGAACGCAACTGTTCACGTAATTCCTTCCACACTTTACGACGTCGGACAACACGTTGAGCATCTAATGAGACCTTGTAATAATATGTCTTGTTCCTCCTTGCTTGTTGGCCATGTCAGAACATGCAAATAAATGGATAATATTTCACTAGGAATCAGTTGCTGCATACATTTCTTTCTTTCTTTATGTTAGTTTAACGTCGCACTTGCGCGCCAAAGGTTTTCGGTGACGCAAGGATGGGCCAGGGCTAGGACTAGGAAGGTAGTAGCCGTAGCCTTAATTAAGGTACAGCCCCAGCATTTGCCTTGTGTGCAAATGGGAAACCAGGGATGTGGGCGGTGGGATTCTAACCCATCATCTCTCGAATGCAATCTCACAAGCGACCAAATCGCTCGATGCATACATTCTTCTTGCACCTGTGATGTAATAGTAACAATGTAATAGTCACAATAATGTAGTGTAAACATCTCCCCTAACCCCATATGAAAATTTGGATGAGTACAGGATTTTTCCGTATAAAAGCAGACCGAGCAAAGTCCGGCCGGCTGACTTCCCACACACTCGCGGCCCACTTGGCCAAAGCCGGCCTGTACTCTGTGTTCGCTTCTTAAATCTGTAAATCTTGTTACACAGTCTTCTTCTTCTTCTTATCCTCCTCTTTCTTCTTCTTCTTCTTCTTATTCTTCTTCTTCTTTTCCTACCGTTTTCCCCACACCTATGGGGTCGCGGGTGCGAACTGCGTCTCACATGTGGATTTGGTCCTGTTTTATGGCCGGATGCCCTTCCTGACGCCAATCCTATATGGAGGGATGTAATCACTATTGCGTGCTTCTGTGGTGGTTGGCAGTGTGGTATGTTGTCTGAATATGAAGAGCAGAGTGTTGGGGCGGACACAAACACCCAGTCTCGAGCCAGAAGAATTAATCAGAAGCGATTCAAATCCCCGACCCGGCCGTGAATCGAACCCGTGACCCTCTGAACTGAAGGCCATTACGCTGACCATTCAGCCAACGAGTAGGACAAATCTGCTTACACAGCATAAGGAACCAAACTCTTTCCGAAGCTAAACAGGCATTTTGCCGGGTAAAAACATTTCGATGAACAAGATTTAGCTCGACCACTATAATGCTTCTTAATGCAGTTCGTATGTTTTCCTTAAGTTCTTCCAACGTGCGTGGTATACTGTCCTTCAGAGTCCCCAAAAATAAACATCACAGACTGTTAGATCTGGGGAGCGGGAGGGCAATAAACCAGCACTAATCACTCCATCTTCAAACATTTCCGTAATATTATCATGGACTCTTCTGCTGTATGAGCAGTTGCGGAACTTTGTTGAAAACAAGAATATGATCGTTTTCCCCTTAGCTCATTGAAAAATTGGGGATAATGGCATTTGGTACCATTCTCCGTCCGCCTCTGTGGTGTAGTGGTTAGCGTGATTAGCTGCCACCTCCCGGAGGTCCGGCTCTGCCACGAAATTTGAAAAGTGGTACGAGGGCTGGAACGGGGTCCACTCAGCCTCGGAAGGTCAACTGAGTAGAGGTGGGTTCGATTCCCACCTCAGCCATCCTGGAAGTGGTTTTCGGTGGTTTCCCACTTCTCCTCCAGGCAAATGCCGGGATGGTACCTAACTTAAGGCCACGGCCTCTTCCTTCCCCATTCCTTGCCTGTCCCATCCAATCTTCCCATCCCTCCACAAGGCCCCTGTTCAGCATAGCAGGTGAGGCCGCCTGGGCGAGGTACTGGTCATTCTCCCCAGTTGTATCCCCGACCCAAAGTCTGAAGCTCCAGGACACCGCCCTTGCGGCGGTAGAGGTGGGATCCCTCGCTGAGTCCGAGGGAAAAACCGAACCTGGAGGATAACCAGATTAAGAAGAAGGTACCATTCTCCACTTACTGCATCCTCGTAAAATATCGGACTGATTATGCATATCGCACACCAAATTCGATTTTCCTAAAATGAAGAGAAATTTCTTCTATACAGTCTGTATTTCCTGAACACCAATAGCGTGTGTTGTGAGTGTTGATGTGCTCAGTTAGGTGGAAGCACACCTCGTCTGTAAAGAACACGAGGTGAGGGTCTACAGAATCTTCAGTTACCGATGTTGGAAACCACTCGCAAGAATGTGCACGTGCTGCGGGATCAGCAGGCTTTAAATGATGAACGCGTATGAAATTTTAAGGTTTGAGTTTTAATAATTTTGTAGCTGTATGTGCAGAAATAACTGAAACTCCAGCTTGCTCTACTAATTTCGATTGATTTTCCTGGCGAACGTTGAAGTTATGCGCCAATTTAGCCTAATTATCTTTCTGTTAACATTGTACGTCCTCGTGTGTGTTTCCGGTTTAGCACCGAACCAGTAGCCTCAAACTTATTCACAAGATCGTGAATTGAAGGCAATTGCCCGGGGAACCTCCGCACGAATGGGACGAGCCGATTCGTATTGATAATAACGTGCATTTGCTCTATAGGTGTCTTCCCGTCTTCGCGAACGAACGCGGACTACTGACTACAGCGTGAGAGGTGAAGAAAAGGAAGCGAGCCAGACAGCCAGGTTGATCACGGGTGTTGAGTGGGGAGGGAGCCAGCCAGCCTTGGTTCACCTGCGCACGACCGGTCAGGTTTTATACGGAAGCACATGTATGAAAAACATTCAATGAATTACATAGATATACCTCCAGTAGGGCCCAACGTTCTTTGCAGGTATAAAATTAGTTATATATATTTAATGCTGTGGAACGAGAGATAAATCAGTCAACAGACAATATGGATGCAATATTACAGCCAGTATAAGTCGAAATGCTACGAAACAATGTAGAGATGGAATTAAAACAATAATAATAATGTTATTGGTTTTATGCCCTGTAACTACTTTTACGGTTTTCGGAGACGCCGAGGTGCCGGAACTGTCTCCCATAGGAGTTATTTCATGTGACAGAGATTAACGTATTTGAGCACATTCAAATACCACCACACTGAGCTATGATCAAAGCTGCCAAGTTGGGCTCAGAAGGTCAGTACTCTGCCTTTCGAGCTATTCAGCCCAGTATGAATACAAGACCAAAACAGCGCGCGAATGGACGAACACCTAGCGTTCCTACGGGCATTTCATAAAACACAGGGCTTCAGTCCAGATCGATGCCCTTTCTTTACAAAACAATCGTACTCTGATCACAATATCGCTGATACTTACTTTCTTTCTTTTTGTGATGAGTGTTCTGAATGAGGTATTGAATGCTACAACAAATTCGAAAAAAAACAATGTGATTCGCATCCTTTCTTTATGAAGTGATTCATATTGTCGACCCCAAGCAATTGTGAAAACGTCAGGAAGAAGAAACACTGCCCACGACGGTGGGATTCGATATTTTTCCTGTTACGAGCCAGTCAAATTCTTGTACTAGCATGTATTTGGAGATGTAAGAAAATGTACTTGTGATATACACCACTTGGTAAGGACCAGTCTTTCCTTCTGTCATTGTCGTGGTGGAGATTTTGCCCTGGGATGATTGTGTTCCACGAGCTGGAGGAGCAATCAATAGGACGAGGGTGTATGACAATAAGCACTTGTCAGGAGAGCTCCTGCTAATGGAGTCTGAGAGTTGGGAGCAACACGGCTCTTGAGAACACTTACAACAGGTGCCTCGTGCCCTGCCCCTATGGCTACAGAGGAGGGTGGGGGATATGGCTACAAGTAGAGATTATCATTCTTAAATATCCATGACGTTCTTGTTGAATATTACTAGCGTGCAGTGTGGGTTTGTGGTAGTGAATTAGCCTTTGGACCCAAACTAGCACGTTCAAATCCGGCTAAGATAGTCAGATTTTCAAAGGACCAAAACAGAGCCCGTTCGGAATTCCATGCATGAATGAGATTGGGTGTTTGCTCGACATTATTCATTAAAATATCAGAAATAGCTCACCCAGTACAGTTTTGGTTTGGCTGTCACCTAGTAAGTAAAAATGAACGTTGAAATTGACACATATGGAACCTAAAGAGTGTCAAATCAAAATGCCTGCACATGATAGCTCAGACTATACTATTATTATTATTATTATTATTATTATTATTATTATTATTATTATTATATTTATTTTAAGAAATGTGGTATGTTTGGTTATTATTATTGTTACAAAGAAAACACTGGCTGTTTTATCCATCGAACTTAACATACGATTACCCACTTAGTACAAACATATACACATACTGTCCGGCTATAGTAGGGTCGATCCCACTTCATGTTCCAAGCAGACGAACAAGGCAGAAATGTACAGTCCACCTGCCCAAATGTAGGACGGTTGCGCATGAAAATTCTTGGCTCATGCACCTCCTTAGGACAATAAATCAGCTGGAAGGGTCACTCGACATTTTTCACCACCCTTCCACTGCAATTCGTAAAGTTCTTCTCAAGGATAAATTTGTAAATTTTGTAAATAATCTGTAGAAAACATGTGAAGATTTATATCTATTTGTATATATGTATGTTTGTATGTATATTATTTAATTTATTTTTATTTAATTTAATTATTTAATTCAATTTTTTATTTTATTTTCTATTACATCATCTGTAATTGGGACATCCTGTAGGTGATAAATAAATATATTATATTCTATTCTATACTCCGTATTTGAGAATGGTTGACAACAGTTCCCTAAGTAGTCTCTTGTCCTCCTTAGAGCACGGCGCCAGCTCTTGTATTTACCTTCCTCCGTACTGTTGGTTGACAGCTCACCTTTCACTTCACTTCGCACGCTCAGCCACACCCTTCCACAGCTTCACGCTCATAGGTTCGAACACACAGTCTGTTAGCAATCAAAACGCACGACGACTGCTCCTTGGCTCGACTCTAGAAAAGTCCGTCACTCACACGTGTCGCTCGACACACAGTGAACTACTCAGCACATATTACTCGGCAAGACAGTAACAGAGCACCACTAGACAAGAGTGCCCATACTTTAACATTACTCTCCGTCGTATACTTGGGGACAAAACATGACGGCCTCAGTTCCTAGAAGCGAGCTGGAAGCTAGTAGTCAACCACACCCTGCTGAGTTAACGAGTTCTAACCGATCCTTGTTTGTTTTGGAAAGGCTGCCAAACCACTTTCTTCCTCACTTTCTGTAGTATTTACCCTTTCTTCGTTTAGAGTGCAGTAGCCGATTTGGCAACTCTGGCTGCAACAGAGGTAGTGAATCCTATAAGTCGCTAATAGACACCGAGCTTTCGCTGGAAAGTAGTGGTGTGAGGCGAGATCGTCATGATTTGTCCCCAACTATACTCCTACAGTACACTCAGCTACGACATCCCCGAAGAGCAGTACTACGGATTACTCACTCCAGCAACTACTAATGCAGTCCAGCTCCACAACTCAACAACAACACTACTGACACGAACTCTGATGAGACACTCACCAAGCACAACTGCGATGATAGCCAGCACAAATGCTGTCCAACTCCAATTTTAACTCCATTGTTCGCGGCTGTCCTCCTCCTTATATCCCTGCTAATGACGTATTTGAATATTTGCGATGCTTCTAGAGAAAGAACATACTTGTTTCGGTCACTGACATGACTGACTCACTCATCTCTTCCAGGACATTCCAGGAGAGCTGACGGCCGATACAACCGTTGCCTACGTGATAAAGAAGACCTGGAAGATCGAGCAATTTTCCTTCATAACAGTGGGCACTTGAAGTTTGTATTCCCATTGGTAGATGTCAGGACAAAAGTCGGTTGTCATTCTACTACAGCCATAGTTACGTGAACGAATCGTATCCACAAAATTTCACTGTAATTTTTATACTAAATGGAAGATAACAATTGCTTTTATTCATAAAATCTGCGGTAAATTAAGAAATACCGTCGTTACTAGAGAAATATCTATACGTACTTCAGGGCTATAGACAGGCCACCCTTATGTTGCATTCCGCTGCTCATGCCCTTTTATTTATTTCTTGAGGTCCAGGACTAGCACCGACGAATGGGAGTGCTATGTCTGTGAATTCTTATTAGCTTTGTCCATATGACTAGCGCGGGCAGTTCAAACAGCAAAATTGCATGATCCCTGAACCAATAAATAAATACATTACATTTTTTGAAAAGACAATAGCATGATCCTTTGACCAATAAATATATCACATATTGAATGAGTTAGGGCACAAAACGAATAAGCAACATAACGAAAAAGAACAACTCATTCATTCAAACAACTTCAGTGAGCAAAGACATCACACACGAAAGTGTTAGACAAACAAAACACAAAACACATTCGGAAGCGCTGCGACGTAGCAGAAAAAATAGTTGTAAGGTAGTAAAGTACGTATCCATATTATTTTCTACAAGCAAAATATTTCCTACTATTTCTTAATTTAATGCAGATTTTACACTTTATTTGAGCCAAAGCAATTATTATCTTCCGTTTGGCACAAATATTATAGTAAAATTTCGTGGATACTATTCGTTCACGTAACCCTTGTGATGTTTGGAACATCACAGCATGTATTAAATTTTTGAACTGTACAATTAATTGATAAGATGTATATATTTAATCACTGGTAGGTCATTTTTTAATTATATATATATATATATATATATATATATATATATATATATATATATAGTTTTGATCATCCATTTCACATCATCATTTCATTTCTTTGTATCGCGGCTATAACGTATTCTGAACGAACTTATTGTGTAAAGTATTCCAACATCATTCGTATTAATAGCTTGCAGTAAATTTTCCAATAGCCGTAGTGAGGTGACCGGAGTCAGTAGGCTAATTTCAGCCCATTACCAGGAAATGTACGTCATCAAGCTTACGAGAGAACGTACCCCTTCCATACTCTGAGGAGACAGTTGAAACCTTGTTGACGCCTACTTTTCGAAGTTCGCTACCTGACGCTTCGTTTCCGCGGGAAAGTTCAACCTATGTGAATGGACGTAATGAAGCAACATGATGGATTCACAGCAATACATAGGAGAAGGGATAAGACCTCAAATTTTACTGGACCATGTGATATGGTTGATGGAGGGAGATTTTGTAAGCTATATACATCAACGACAAGGGCTGGAGAGACACTCTGGGACACTCTTACGACGATTCTACGATTCTAATCTATCATCGGAGGAGGGATGTACGTCTGGACATCGGGGAAGATCTTAACTTAGTTCACTACGCATCTGAGTAGTGTACTACTCAAAAATATACCCTCATTGAGACCTGTTATCACAATGACGAGAGTTAAAGTCAACAGGAGACCGGTTTTGACTGGTATAGGGCAGGAAAGATTTTGTTATGAATTTAGTTAGGCTACTGTTCCGGAATACGGAATAATACAAGTGTATTCTCTCCATGAACGTAACCCATGGTGGTTTTGCTACTAAAATTAGGACTCACTACGACTTTATGTAAGGAGTACAGTAGGAAGTGTTAAAGGCAGGAAAAGTCGTAGTACAGCTAGTGTACTATGCACAAAGCAAAAGTAGGACTGGAATTCACAACAAGAGATGACGCCGCCTGTACGAGAGATCCATCAATCATCAGCTGCTACAGAGATCGTATCCAGATAACAGAGTCTACAAATGGTGAGCTAGTGGTATAAATTACTGCAAGTCTTCGCGCAACAGTTGATTTTCTTAGAGTTTATTTCATTCAATTTTTCTTTTGCTTCCGTAAGTTCAGATTCCGTGAATACGCCGTTACGTCACGTTTTTCATCCTAATAAATAGCAGTTTTAATTTGTATTTTCTGAAATTATTATTAATGATCCTTAACTTCCAAGTTAGTGTACTTAATGATTAGTGTTCCGTCACCCCACCCCTGGGAGTTTTTAGAGTCTCATTACGAATTATTATTATTATTATTAATTATGAACTATCGTTTTCAAGCTTGAAGGCTGGTGCCTATGGGATATTGTTTATGGAGAAACAATGATATATTAATTTATATTAACATTAAGGTGACCAGCCATATCACAATTTTGTCACACATCTGTGAGCTGAGTGGGTACGTCACACCCTTTCGACGTGCTATAGCTGTACAAATTCCACAGGCTGTTTCCAGTCATTTGACCCGCTCAGGAATGGAATGGAG
The DNA here is from genome assembly GCF_040414725.1 of Anabrus simplex. Lineage (NCBI taxonomy): Eukaryota > Metazoa > Arthropoda > Insecta > Orthoptera > Tettigoniidae > Anabrus > Anabrus simplex. The sequence continues at coordinate 265,277,139 of NC_090265.1, read as the reverse complement.
CCCCCATCTAGCGGCGAGGATAGGAATTATGCCGGCCGCCGAAGCCTGTCGCACTCCTCTGCGGCAATGATTAATGAGTGATAGATGAAATGAAATGATATTGGAGAGTGTTGCTGGAATGAAATATAACAGTGAAAATCGGAGTACCCGGAGAAAAACCTGTGCAGCCTCCGCTTTGTCCAGCACAAATCTCACATGGAGTGACCGGGTTTTGAACCACAGAACCCAGCGGTGAGAGGCCGGTGCGCTAACGGCTGAGCCACGGAGGCTCTCTTTAGTTTATAGACGCCTTATATGGGCATACTGCTATCGGTCTCCCTTCATCAGTTACAGCTTTAATAATTTTTCATCTGATTCCATCTATGAGTTAGTTTCGATTCGGTGCTCACCATGTGATCTGCGTACCAGTTCGACGTTCCCTTCGTACTGCCCTCTAAAAGCGAAGGAGAACCTCTGGAAAATTACTAATTCAGAGTACAGTAGTTAATTCTGTCGATTAGACACTGAATGCGTCATAAGAAGTCCTTACGTCCTTAACACGCGAAGAGATGTCTTTGTTCTTATTACTTTCTTTCTTAATCTGTTTACCCTCCAGGGTTGGTTGTTTCCTCGGACTCAGCGAGGGATCCCACCTCTACAGCGTCAAGGGCAGTGTCCTGGAGCGTGAGACATTGGGTCGGGGGATACAACTGGGGAGAATGACCAGTACCTCGCCAGGCGGTCTCATCTGGTATGCTGAACAGGGGCCTTTCGGGGGGGGGGATGGGAAGATTGGGGAGGATAGACAAGGAAGAGGTAAGGAAGCGGCCGTGGCCTTAAGTTAGGCACCATCGTGGCATTTGCCTGGAGGGGAAGTGGGAAGCCATGGCCAATTAAAATAGACGGGTTTTAATAAACCACAAGCAAGACTAAGACAGGAATCCATAAGACAGATGAGGATTGTGTGGTGTTGCCAGTATCTAATTCGATTAGCCATGATTGCATACATCTGCCATACGCAATGATAACAACGGGGAGTCTCACACAAGGTATTTTTGTATGATCATCACATGCGCAGATTAGGTAACTGTTTAGAGACGAAAGGACGGAATCTACGGTTACATGACTTTTCAAGAGAGTATAACCCTGGTGTAAACATGGTATGTCCACGCCTGCGCCAAAGAAAGAGTTGTGATTCGCTGAGCGTGCAGTACCTCCACCCCGTTAACGTCTCGTGTTCGGACGTACAGGGCTGCGCATCGCATACGACAACAGTGCGAAGATCTGAACTTCTGAATAAACGACTAAACCTGTATTCTGTTCACTTAGTTTAATGAACACATTCACGATGCACTGCCTAGGGTCACTTCTGAGCGGTTTTCCTCTATTTTGCTTCACTACACGCGATGGTCCTACCTCTTGCTCCATTTCTCTCACTATGAATACTGACTCACTGACTGCTGCTGCAAGATGCAACACCTGATCTCCGCGCTGTACAGTTTGGGACTTTCCTTCACTACGAGAAGAGTTTAATCCTGATGTAAACAAATAGGCGGAGCACCTTGCCTTTGCCCGTGGACATTAACGTAGTTGATTGGAGAAGAAGCAGCCGTCGCACTCACTTGACTGTATGCGAGCTCGTAGAAAAGTAGTACATTGCATTAATTTTATTTTATTTTATTTTAGTGTATTGCATTTAGAGAGTCTGGAAGAGTATGTAATCAAATTAAAATATGGTTGTCATATATACCGGTATATATGCGCTTTTAAATAAAATAGTGATTTTATAACGAGAAATGAAGTCACAGGGCGTGGTGTAATACAGCTTGCCTGCCTCGTACTCGGAGGCCCCGGTTTCGAAACCATCTTCAGGACTGCCGACCGTTGGATTCAAACCCATCATCCCCTGAATGCGAGCTGACAGCTGCGCGACACTAACCGCACGCCCAACTCGCTCGGTGATTTAAAATACTGAAATGCGGGCAGCTTATGTACCAAGTAAAACGAGAAATCGAACACACTCGGCACGAGAGAGGAGCAGTGACTTCCGATGGTGACTACGAAGCTCTCCTCGCACCATGTTACAAAATGCTGAGTGGAGAACACCATAAACGACTTTATAATCGCAATAAAACCTCTATTGTTCAATTCGTATTTCATTTACACTGTGCTCGATATTAACAGACATGTTTTTTTTCCTTTATTGACAAGTTCAAAGGTCCGCCTCTGTGGTGTAGTGGTTAGTGTGATTAGCTTCCACCCCCGGAGGCCGTGGTTCGATTCTCGGCTCTACCACGAAAGTTGAAAAGTGCTACGAGGGCTGGAACGGGGTCCACTCAGCCTCGGGAGGTCAACTGAGTAGAGGTGGGTTCGATTCCCACTTCAGCCATGCTGGAAGTTCTTGTCCGTGGTTTTCCATTTCTCCTCCAGGCAAATGCCGGGAGGGTACCGAACTTAAGGCCACGGTCGCTTCCTTCCCTCTTCCTTGTCTATCACTTCCAATCTTCCCATCCCCCGCAAGGCCTCTGTTCAGCATAGCAGGTGAGGCTGCCTGGGCGAGGTACTGGTCATCCTCCCCAGTTGTATCCCCCAACCCAGAGTCTAAAGCTCCAGGACACTGTCCTTGAGGCGGTAAAAGTGGGATTCCTCGCTGAGTCCGAGTGAAAAACTGACCTTGGAGGGTATAAAAATTTAGAAGAATAAGACAAGTTCAAAGAAAACTGACACGCTACGATTTATTGAATAGGAAGGGCATAATTTCCAACAAGAAAATAATGTATCTTCTTGATTCAGTAAAACGTAATACGTTTACATAATTCAACAATTTAAATGCTTGACTTTTCACAGTGTTATGTGACTTCGCCTGTTCACTGAGTTTCTGACCGAGCTCGATAGCTGCAGTCGTTTAAGTGCGGCCAGTATCCAGTATTCGGGAGATAGTAGGTTCGAATCCCACTGTCGGCAGCCCTGAAAATGGTTTTCCGTGGTTTCCCATTTTCACACCAGGCAAATGCTGGGGCTGTACCTTAATTAAGGCCACGGACGCTTCCTTCCCACTCTTAGCCCTTCCCTGTCCCATCGTCGCCATAAGACCTATCTGTGTCGGTGCGACGTAAAGCAACTAGCAAAAAAAAAAAAAAAAAAAACTGAGTTTCTGAAAGTAGTGTTTTAAACTTATCATCAGATGTCCGATGATAATAGCGAGTTCCGTCATGAGTGAAGACACAGGTATTTACTATCCAAGATTGAATTATAACATTGTGAATGCAATTCCAAGTAGATAAACAGCATGTCTTCAGGTAAATAACCTAACTAATGTTATTTCATGTAATCATGATTGGATTGTTCTTGAGTTTATCAGATGATGATGGTGGTGATGGTGAATATTGAAGATGAAGTACAATTGACCTTTCATTCTACATAAACACTAATCAGAGGGAAAATGAAAAGGATCCAATACTTCGAAAAACGCAGGGTATCGGTAAAGAATGTTAAGGGCCCTGAAGGGCATGTAAATGAAAGAATATCTAGACCTCGAATGGCATAATATCATTGGTGTTGGAAAAGAACAAGAGTTGACCAAGGATAGATGAAAGTGGGGAGCCTGGCAGAAGTAAGTGGAAGCAATGCCACAGCTGAGTTAAGGGTCTCGTGGTCGCAACTGACGCTGCCAATTTAGAAGCTCCTGGGGCTTAGGTTAACTCACCTCGTAATTCACAATGTTAGGAATGCTTCCAAAGAACATCCCGTGTTTCCTTCCTAGCCTTGTCCCAGTAATCTGGGGTCGGTACTGATGTGGTTTAAGTCAAGTTTTACGACCGGATGCTCTTCCAGATCCCAATCCTATATGGAGGGATGTTAATCACTATTGCGTGTTTCTGTGGTAGGGGTGTGATGGGTTAAATATAGATGAAGACGTATATTAAGACAATTACAAATACAGCTTCTTCTTCTTCTTCTTCTTCTTATTCTTCTTATTCTTCTTCTTCTACTACTACTAATACTACTACCACTACCACCGCTTTTCCCACACCCGTGGGGTCGCGGGTAAGAATTGCGTCTCACAAATTGATTTGTCCCTGTTTTATGGTCGGATGCCCTTCAAAACGTCTACCCTGTTAGGAGGGATGTAATTACTATTGCGCGTTTCTGCAGTGGTTGGCAGTGTGGTGTGTTGTCTAAATGTGAATGAGAGAGTGTTGGGACAGCAACAAACACACAGTCCCTGAGCCAGAAATATTAATCAGACGCGATTAAAAGCTCCGACCCGACCGGGAATTGAACCCGGCACCTTCTGAACCGGAGGCCTAAACGCCGACTATTAATTTAAGTAATCGGACAGGACAATCACAAATATCTCCATTCCCGAAGTAGACGAATTAATTGTATGAAGTTAAAATCCTTGGCCTGGCCGGGAATTGAACCCGGGGCCTTCTGATCTGAAGGTCAGACGCGTACCAGTCGGCCAAGGAAACGTACTATCTAAAGGATACGCCTTTTAAAATATAATACTTGTAATGATAATTGTAATTCATCACGTCATCATCATCATCATCTGTTTACACTCCAGGGTCGGCTTTTCCCTCGGACTCAGCGAGGGATCCCACCTCTACCGCCTCAAGGGCAGTGTCCCGTAGCTTCAGACTCTTGGTCGGGGATACAACTGGGGAGAACGACCAGTACCTCGCCCAGGCGGCCTCACCTGCTATGCTGAACAGGGGCCTTGTGGAGGGATGGGAAGATTGGAAGGGATAGGCAAGGAAGAGGGAAGGAAGCGGCCGTGGCCTTAAGTTAGGTACCATCCCGGCATTCGCCTGGAGGAGAAGTGGGAAACCACGGAAAACCACTTCCAGGATGGTTGAGGTGGGAATCGAACCCACCTCTACTCAGTTGACCTCCCAAGGCTGAGTGGACCCCGTTCCAGCCCTCATACCACTTTTCAAATTTCGTGGCAGAGCCGGGAATCGAACCCGGGCCTCCGGGGGTGGCAGCTAACCACGCTAACCACTACACCACACAGGCGGACAATTCATCACGTACAATACAAAAATATTTTTGGGTTATAACCCTTTACTGTATTATTTTTTGTAACACTCCTGGTCTAAGTACGGTTCCAGTGCTATAAAAGGTAATGATAGGATAATCGAACAAACTCCATCCGATTATTTAAATCATCGAATAAAATAATGGAACGATTTTAAAATATCTTTCATTCTATAATCGAATACTATTAATAATCGAATAACTTTCATTCGATTAATTAAATAATCGAATGGAAAATTTCACTATTCCTTTACTTCATTCATTCGAATGGAGTTTCAAATGAATAATGGAAAAATAATCGAATGGAAGAAATATTCACTGTTTGATTGCCTCATTCATTCGAATGAATAACCAAAAAATAATCGAATGGAAAAAATGAAATAATCGAATAAATTATTATTTTGTATTCGATGTTCCCATCACTAAAAGAAGGATTCTATGTCAAAAGAGCCATACTGTTAAGGCCCTTTCAGGGGTTATAAGGTGAAGGCATTCACTATCTGTAACCTCATCACGAAGTAGGATAGAATTGTTGTGCCTATATCAGGTTTCCTGGCCCCCATTTCTGTTGTAGGCTGACTGAACCTCAGGTCCAAATGCCTCTCCAGAAGTGGAAGTCTCGTTTCGAAATGTTTCTGCTTCGTGACGGGTGAACAGAATGAGCCTTGGTGAGGCAAGCCCCAACAGAAAAGTCAACTATTAATACCATTGTTTACCAAGCTCGATAGCTGCAGTCGCTTAAATGCGGCCAGTATCAAGTATTCGGGAGATAGTAGGTTCGAACCCCACTGTCGGCAGCCCTGAAAATGGTTTTTCGTGGTTTCCCATTTTCACACCAGGCAAATGCTGGGGCTGTACCTTAATTAAGGCCACGGCCACTTCCTTCTCACTCCTAGCCCTTCCCTGTCCCATCGTCGCCATAAGACCTATCTGTGTCGGTGCGACGTAAAGCAACTAGCAAAAAAAAAAATAATAATAATAAAATAAATTTACAGGTTGCCTGGGTTTAGGTTCCCATCTAACGAATGATAACACTGAGTTTGGGGTCTGAATTGGCGTGAAATCTGCTCCGCGTAACAGAGGTGAGTCAAAATTCGTACACTTGGGCAGTTTAGAAACGTTCTTCTGTGGTTTACCATTTCATTTCCAGATAAATCCGCGGTAGTACCCAATACATAGATGCAGCTTTTTCGTTCCCAATTGTATAGTGAAAATGAAGTGAAATGAAAATCCACAGTCTTTTTCCAGTCATTTGACCGGGTCAGGAAAGGAATGAATGAAGCCCCCATCTAGCGGCGAGAATAGGAATTGTGCCGGCTGCCGAAGCCTGTCGCACTCCTCTCGGGCAATGATTAATGACTGACAGATGAAATGAAATGATATTGGAAAGTCTTGCTGGAATGAAACATGACAGGGAAAACCGGAGTGCTCGGAGAAAAAGAAACCTGTCCTATTTCTGCTTTGTCCAGCAGAAATCTCACATGGAGTGACCGGGATTTGAAGCACGATATCCATCAGTGACAGGCTGGTGCGCCGCCACCTGAGCCACGGAGGCTGTACATACTGACAATTATGTAAAGGTCCCTAAAAGACGTATTTGGCAGACAAAAGAACGATCCATCGTTGCTGCCAACTTCAAATAACTGCTCCTGAAATCAACAAATATTACGAAAACGGAGTACGTAGCAATAATGGAGCTGCACCTGAGTACCTTATTCACGAAACTTAAGATGTAATCCTACACTAGCTAGGCTAAATGCATATTATGCTTACCTGCTATTATCCTAACAGTTTTACAATCCTAAGGAAAATAACAGTCAATCAATATTACACTCTGAAAACTACCCTTATGTTAAGACAACATGAATGTTCTCAATGGTTCAATTTTTCGCAAATCATGACAAATTCTACCAACATGCGAGTTAAAAGATCACTGCAAGATACTGTACCGGCACGGTACCTCTCTTCACTGAACGAATGTCCGGCTCCATGGTTAAATGGTTAGCGTGCTGGCCTTTGGGCGCAGGGTTCCCGGGTTCGATTCCAGGCAGGTTCGCGAATTTTAACCATCATTAGTTAATTTCGTTGGCACTGGGAATGGGTGTATGTGTCGTCTTCATCACCATTTCATCCTCATCACGACACGCAGGTCAAACCAAAGGACCTGCACCTGGCGAGCCGAACATGTCCTCGCACACTCCCGGCACTAAAATCCATACACCATTCCATTTACTATATGAACGGCAAGGTTGAATGGAACCAAACGCTCAGAAAGTTACTATAAATTGGTACACTCGGTAGTGGTACCGGTTCTCTCTTAGGCTTACCGACTATGGTCCAAGTTAGTTTCAAATATACAGGATGCCATCCAATAATAACGGTCAGAATCAAGAGAGTTAACATGAGGATAAAAGCGACCTTTTGACTCACAATTTCACTACAGAGTCAACTGCGGAAGTAATATAATGTTAAATTTTGCTGCCATCAATTTTGAGATGGGAGCCTCCACGGTCGTTCTGCTTTGTTACAGTTCGATTTCCTTTACTTTTGAGCGACGATGTGTGTGATATGTTATTGTATTTGTACATTAATTCGACGTTTCAAGGCCACAATACCGAAAACGGATTTCACAATATAATAGTGATTTAAGACATCGTGAAAGCTCTTTTCATGGCATTTCGGCCGCGGACCTCGCCTAAAATGACGTTGCTACTTGCTCCAGTTTTTCTGGAAGAAAATTGCGAGTTGCATGTTTTTAATTGTCTTGAAGCCCTTCATCACGGCCTGTTGCTGGACGGCATTTCTCGTACACTCTACATCATCACAAAACTGATGCAGGGCCTATCGTCGTTGCGCCTCGAAATACCGTTATGTGACAATACTGACCCGCAGAACATGTATCACTTAGAACGAAAATTCGTTGAAATAGTTTATGCAATATTGAACCTTAGATACTTTCTGGTCAGAGTTCTAAGTTGCAATAGTATCACATAGTATTTTTCTAGGCCCAACTATATGCTGGGGCTGTACCTTAATTAAGGTTACGACCGCTTCCTTCCCACTCCTAAGCTTTCCTATCCCATGGTCGCCATAAGACATATCTGCGTCCGTGTGACGTAAAGCACCGTGCAAAAAAATAAAAAGGGCGGAACTTTGATATATTATACGTTGTTCACTATCAAAACGTTGCGACTCTCTTGTATACAAATAGTTCCGTCAAATAATATTATTGGTTTTTCGTCTGATCCTTCTTCTTCATCTGTTTACCCTCCAGGGTCAGCTTTTTCCCTCGGGCTCAGCGAGGGATCCCGCCTCTACCGCCTCAAGGGTAGGGTCCTGGAGCTTCAGGCTCTGGGTCGGGGGATACAACTGGGGAGAATAACCAGTACCTCGCCCAGGCGGCCTCACCTGCTATGTTTAACAGGGGCCCTGTGGGGGAGTGGGATATTTGGAAGAGATAGACAAGGAAGACGGGAGGAAGCGACCGTGGTCTTGTTAGCTACCATCCAAGCATTTGCCCGGAGGAAATGTGGGAAACCACGGAAAACCACTTCGAGGATGGCTCAGGAAGGAATCGAATCCCCCTCTACTCAAATCACCTCCCGAGGCTGAGTGGACCCCGTTTCAGCCTCGTACCACTTTTCAAATTTCGTGGTAGAGACGGGAATCGAACCCGGGCCTCCGGAGGTGGCAGCTAATCACACCAACCACTACACCACAGAGGCGGTCTTTTCATCTGATTAACTACACTCTTATGGTTTTCGGAGACACCGAGGTGCCGAAATTTTGTTCCTCGCGATTTCATTCTTCCGTAGACACAAGGATGACGTATTCGAGCACCTTCAGATACCACCGGACTAAGCCAGGATCGAACCTGCCAAGTTCAGCTCAGAAAACCTGCGCTCTACCGCGTGAGGTATTCAGCCCGCCGCAGTTTCGTATTTGCTTCATAACTACATACAGCACTAATCCAAGATGTTCGTGATTAATTTCATCTTCGTTCAGAACTACTCCCCTTCATTGCTGTTTAACACGTGCAGTTGTGTCTTCATCTCGTAGAACACGTAGAGGTAGTGTATTGTCCCGCGGGTCGGCTCGCGCATTGTATGGCGACGCAATCTCCACTGTGCTTCGCGAACAAAGCGGACCAGAGCACGCGCCTAAAGACCATTGCATTCCGCTCGTAATTGTCCCGGCGTGCAATTTGACTGGCTTCAAAAGCGCGGCCAGAAGAATAGCACAACACCCTTGATGACAGAACTCTCTTCTCTGTCTCTTTGTGCACAGTCCGAGGGGACCCCTAACCTCCAGTGATGGACAGGAAACAGGACTGTTTGACTTTACAGACTTCTTACGCAGAGAACATACTCCATTCTTGAGTACACGAGAATTTGGATATCAAAGTTTACTTTTCTTTCTTTCATTTCTATAGTTTTAATATTGCTATGCCTCTGTACACTAATCAAATATTACATAGCCTAGGGCATTCTTCTAATATTCCTAACCTTAAATACCGAGTTTCAAGGATTGTTCTCTTGCTGCTTTTCCGTATTGTTTAGAGGGTCAGAGATGTAAAAACTGAACTGAACTCACTTTCGAATTTTTGATACATAATCCAAAATAAAAGTGAAGTATGGGACAAGAAATTTGAAGTGTACAGACAAAATTGTAATTTTGTTAATAATAATAATAATAATAATAATAATAATAATAATAATAATAATGTCCGTCTCTGTGGTGTAGTGGTTAGAGTGATTAGCTGCGCTGCCACCCCCGGAGGCCCAGGTTCGATTCCCGGCTCTGCCACGAAATTTGAAAATAGGTATGAGGGCTGGAACGGGGCCCACTCAGCCTCGGGAGGTCAACTGAGTAGAGGTGGGTTCGATTCCCACCTCAACCATCCTCGAAGTGGTTTTCCGTGGTTTCCTACTTCTCCTCCAGGCAAATGCCGGGATGATACCTAACTTAAAGCCACGGCCGCTTCCTTTCCTCTTTCTTGTCTTTCCCTCCCATTCTTCCAATCCCCCTCCCCCACAAGGCCCCCATTTAGCATAGCAGGTGAAGCCGCCTGGGCGACATACTGGTCATCCTCCCCAGTTGTATTCCCGGTCCGATATCTGACGCTCCAGGACACTGCCCTTGAGGCGGTAGAGGCGGGATCCCTCGCTGAGTCCGAGGGAAAAAAAACCCTGGAGAGAAAACAGTTTAATAATAATAATAATAATAATAATAATAATAATAATAATAATAATAATAATAATAATAATAATTGTACCGGGCGGTACACCTCCACTCCGCTAATTTAAAATGTGCGCCTGTTGAAACTCCTCTGCTGGAGGAAGTCTGAACTTTATTGACAGTATTAATTTTCTACCGTCTCAGAAGATGTCACCACGTGGAAAATTTTGAGTTTTTGAACTGTGTCATTTTTGATGTGTTTTTGTTTCGCTTGAAGTAAGAAGTGTGAACTTTCTCTTCTAGAGGACACTACTGAAGATCTACAATATTGCAACCTAGTGCGGAGTCAAAGAACTATTTTTTGGAGAAAATTTAATTTCAAGAGTTTGTTCTTTGTTAAATTTTTTTCTATCATTGTTTAAGTTGGCAATATTTACCCCTTTCTTCCCCTTGTTATGAATGTATCCAATCCCGAATTTCTTCAATTAATTTCTATCCAATCAGATGTATCTTCCCCCAACTTGAATCTGTTGCGGGGTCCTATCCAATAAAGAGTTTGTGGGAGGGTGTTTTCTTTCCCCTAACGCCTAGAAACTTCCGCGAGAGTATTTCAACTGCTGATTTTTGGGTCTCTCGGCCACTTCTGTTCCATCTTTCAGTGTGTTAAGTACATAGCAGGGGGCGGGAAGCGCCTCTTTCTTCTCCAGCCGTTCAACACAAGGTAATGGCCGATTAATAACTTCTTTCTTTGCTAGCTCAGCAGTTTAACTTTCGGGGCGGGTTCTAAGCGTTCAGCCATGTAACCTTTTCCTAAAATGTAACTACTCCTTTCATATATTCTCTTTTAAAATGACATATTGGGATAGAGAGTGCTAACCCTCTCGAGCTCCCACTCACATTGTCTTGAGGTGAACTTATTTTCCCAACCTATTTTTCGTTAATGTAAAACAAATTGTTCTTTTCTTAAGTCACCTCTTTAGCATGGGATTAGCCCTTGTATTAACGGCCTAGTGCCAAGTAGGTCTTAATCAAAGTGTATTAGGAGTGCAAGTTCGCCTCCTCTCAAATTGTTATTTTAGAGGTCATTTAATTAACCTGCTTTTCTTTTAATAGACCTCAGTAGATTGGGTATTTTACCCCTGTGTTTATGTCCGTTGAGGACAACTTGAAGGTGGAGTTTGGTGTGGCCTGGGAGAGGCTTAAATTTTGAGAGCGAGTGGCTCCTTTGAAAATTCTGGGTTGTATGCCTCATGGAGGTTTTTCAGTGTAATTTGGAGCAAGGGCTCCTAGGTATGAATGGGGTTTTCTCCCCCTCTGTTAAAACTTGTGTTTGGGGTAAAACTGAGCTGATTGCCCAAGCATTGTGAAGTCAGGGCGCGAAGCCCAAATTCTGTAAATATTGTAACTAACCCCTTTTGAATTGCTACTTTGTACCTGCCATGCTTGTTATTTCTTTGTTTTCGAAAAGAAAATATAACCTTGTTAAATTTTTAAATTAATTTTACATTGCACTATAATTTCGTAGCTTGAAACCCATTCACACCCGCACCTTCTTTCACCTCTACCTACCACGGAACAGTCCGTACCAAGTGGTAGCAGAGCGTGGTTGAATGGGTCTCAATTTAGCCCCTTTTGACGGCTACACATTGTTTTGATCCGAACTCTAACCATTTTCTCAGTTGCTGGAATTTTTTGACCTTTTCAAAATTGGTCTGTCATCATGCCCGGCCCTCGTGATGTTCTCCTTCTTAACTATTTGCGTAAGGAGGAGTTGATCTATGAATTAACTATCAGAAATGTGCAATCTGGAGGTACGGTTGCAATAGACACTAACAAGCTTAGAGAGTCCCTTGATTTGAACATTTCCATCCCCAATTTGGGAGAGAAAGAAATTGATGACTCTCTTTCCACGATCACGGAGAATATTACTGGGCTAGCTTCTGTAGTTAGTTTTTTTGATGAAAATGATCCGTCTCCTAATCAAATTAAGCGTGTGCAAGGCAGGCTATATCATTTTTCGAATAGGGTTAACGATCTGTTGTCTCTAAAACTGAATGATGTTCAGAGGAAGGAAGCTAGTACGCTCCTGGAAAATATTTCCGAATTATCTAGTAAGGTCACTCAATTGTTAACTGGGGAAGTTCCTCCCAAATCTGATCAACCCACCATAGTAAATGCAGGTAGTGAGGAAGCGCCTCCCAAGGGAGAAGTTAATAGAATAACCGTTGCTGCTCAAACTATCCCTGCCCCATTGGACAACGAGTCTGAACGCCGTGCATCGCTGAGTAACATCCGTTCTGAATTAACTTCCTTGCCATTGAAACCTTTACCTACTATGTCACCCGGGTTTAGTAGCTTGCCTCATCCATTGGCAATGTTGCTCAGAGGTATATCTAAGTTTTCCGTTAATACCACCAGTGACGTAATTTCATTTTTAAGATTTCTAGTTGAATTTCAGGATCATGCCCTTGTTTTTTCTCTTTCTCCATGTCAAATCTTGCAAATTATCTATCCGTATGCTATTGGTATTCTCTCTGATAAAATCGTAAGAGCCATTGCCGAGCAATCATCTATTGAGGATTTCCATGCCCATTTGCTAGCTAACTTCATCCCTGCTAGGGCCAGGTCCTCCCTTATTCAGAAGTACTATTATCGTGTACAGCGCTTGGATGAAAACATGGCTGATTTCATACAGGACATTAAGTTTTATACTAGGGTGTTTGCCCTTCATTTTCCTGAAGATCAGATTGTACAGGCTATTGTAGAGGGAATTTCACCTCCCTATAGGTCATATTTGTGTTTCGCGGCGTGCCCGCAAACTTTCTCGGAACTTGAAGCATTGGCCGTCTCAGCGGAAGGAGTTAGATACGCCGATTCTTTGCGTGTCGCGAAAGAACCCCCGCCTTCCATTAGTAATACTCGGCCTCCACCTCGCCGATCAGTCACCCCCCGTAAATGTTATGCTTGCGGGTCGCCTGACCATCTGCGCAATAAGTGTCCTCTGATCAAAACTAGTAGGGCAAATAATGGAGCTGGTTCATCACAAGGCTGTTTTAAATGTGGGGCTTTCTCACATATCGCAAAGAATTGTCCCAATTCGAATAGCACCCCCTCCTGCTCAACTTCTGGTGTAACTTCCAACAACAATCAAAAGTGACTAGTGGCTGCGGCTGAGTCAACTAATTCTGCTTCCCAAGGCTCAGCCCCTGGCAAAAAGGTCGAGAATTCAGGGAACCATAAGTCTTCGAATACATCTTTTGAATGCCCCAAAGAGTGCCTTAGGATTGCGGCGGATACCCCCGCACCTGTTCCTTTTCTTAAGATTGAGTTAAATAACGAGCCTATAACAGCTCTCTTAGATTCAGGCAGTGTTTGTTCGATTATTTCGGCTGAATGGTATTCTAAATTGAAAGCTGTTTGTAAACTACCTGACTACGTCTCATCTCCTATTCAATATGTTTCGGCTAATTCATCTCCATTATAAATTCTAGGTTCCGTACTGGTCAAAATTCGTATTTTTAAATTTACATGGAAAATTAAATTGTTTGTGGCTAAGTACCTGTCTTGCCCCATCATACTGGGAGCGGACTTTATTTCTCACACTGGTCTTGTGCTCGATCTTCAGAGTAAGTCGTGCACATTCAAATTTGCGTCCAATTGTAAAATTCCCTTGTTAAAGTGTAATTCTGTGTCATGTTCATCTATTTCGCCTACCCAGGATGAGATGTTGTTAGACCTTAGACATCTACCTGAGGAGCAGGCTGATAGTATTCGTAAATTATGTCAGTCATTTCCAGAGGTGTTCTCTGATACTCTTGGTGTTACTGACCTTATTGAATACAAAATTGAGGTCACGGATTCGATTCCTCTCCGTTTTCCACCTTATAGGCTATCTCCACCTAAAATGAAGGCTCTGAAAGAAATTATCGATCAGATGTTGAAGGATGGTATTATTAGGCCCTCTAAGTCGGCGTATTCATCGCCTATTTTTCTAGTCCCGAAACCCCAAGGAGGCTTCAGGCCTGTCATTGATTACAGGGCTCTCAATCGGAAGGTGGTGTTGCAATCTGTGCCCCTTCCTGACCTTCATTCTTGCTTTTCATGGTTTCGTAAGGCCAAGTTCTTCACTATCTTGGACTTGAATCAGGCCTATAATCAAATTCCCCTTGCCGAAGAGTCTAAACACCTTACAGCGTTTGCCACGGACTGGAATTTATACGAATACAACCGCGTGCCTTTCGGGCTCCCCACGGGGGCAGCTGTGCTCACTAGGCTACTAGATAGGGTCTTCTCCGACATCAAATTCGAGTACTTATATCACTACTTAGATGATGTCGTCGTATTTTCAGAGACCTTTGAAGAACATCTAGATCATTTGCGAGAAGTTCTCGATCGCCTTCGTAAGGCTGGGTTAACTGTTAAGTTGTCCAAGGTTGTCTTTGCTAAGCCCTCTATGTCATTCCTAGGGCATATTGTGTCACCCGATGGTGTAGCAGTCGATCATTCTAGAACACAGGCCATCCGTGATTTTAAACCTCCCAAGGACATTAAAGGTATCGCCAGGTTCATTGGTATGGTGAATTTCTTCAGGAAGTTCATTCCTAACTTTGCTAATAGAGCGGCGCCCTTAAACCTCCTTCGTAGAAAAGGTATCAAATTCGAGTGGGGACCTCCTCAACAAGCCGCTTTTGAAGATCTTAAATTAGCGCTTTGTAATGCCCCTGTCCTTGCTATGCCTGATTTCTCGAAGAAATTCATCGTCCAAACCGACGCGTCGTCGTCAGCAGTAGCTGCAGTCCTTCTTCAAGAGACTGAACTAGGGAGGCGACCTATCGCCTATGCCTCTAGGACCTTGTCGGCTCAAGAAGCCAAGTATTCCATCTATGAGCTCGAAGGTTTGGCAGTCTTATTCGCCTTAGAAAAGTTCCGTCTCTATCTGGAACACGTCAAATTCGACCTGGAGACAGATAATCAAGCATTAAGCTGGGTCTTAGGTAGGCCGCGTCGTACTGGTCGTATAGCCCGCTGGGCTATTCGTATTTCCGCCTTCCAGTTTGATGTTAGACATATCAGAGGTACCGAAAATGTTGTTGCTGATGGACTCAGCCGTATGTTTCATAACGACGTCGAGACCCACGAACCGGTCGACAGTTCATCACCTCCCGAGTCCATACTATCTGGTGTTAATGCCATCTTAACAGATGCTCCCATGCTTTTTA
The DNA here is from genome assembly GCF_040414725.1 of Anabrus simplex. NCBI lineage: Eukaryota > Metazoa > Arthropoda > Insecta > Orthoptera > Tettigoniidae > Anabrus > Anabrus simplex. Next base: position 265,261,720 of record NC_090265.1, on the reverse strand, counting down.
GGGATATTGAGAAATACCAACGTGAAGATCCGACGCTGGCTCCGATAATGGAAACCCTTTCTTCTGGGGAACATGTTGTCCCTTATGTTCTGAGGAATGGTGTTCTATGTTGCCCATCGAGGCATGATAGGATGATGAAAGTTGTCGTTCCAGCTGTTCTTGTACCTCTGATCTTCAAGTATTATCATGAGACCCCATTAGGAGGGCATCTTGGAATCTTTAAAACTCGTGAGAAGATTCGTGAAATGTTCATCTGGAAAGGTATGGACGGTGAAATCCGTGAACTTGTAAAAGCTTGTAAATCTTGTTTGCTCAGTAAACCCACCATGTCCACCAAGGTAGGCCTTTTGTCTTCGCATCAAGCGTCGCGCCCCATGGAACGTCTGTATATCGATTATGTAGGACCCTTCCCCCAGTCAAAGGGTAATGCTAACAAGTTCATCTTTGTGTGCGTAGATGGTTTTACCAGATTTTCTTGGTTATTTCCGACTAAGCTGGCTACCGCTCAGTCTACCATTACCTGCTTAAATTCTATTTTTGCTTCTTTTGGTCCGTGTCAATATATTGTATCTGATAATGCTAAGGCTTTTACATCTAATTTATTTCGTAAATTCTGTTTTGACTTATCAATCTCTCATGTAACTACTTCTGCTTATTACCCTCAACCATCTCTGGCTGAACGGGTTAACCGTAATCTCAGGTCAGCACTTATTGCCTATCATCATGAAGATCATTCCAGGTGGGACACGTCCCTGCATTGGATAGCTTTTGCTTTGAATTCGGCGGTTCATGAATCTCACAAGTTTACTCCAGCTTCTTTGATGTTCAAGTTTGTTCCCAACTCGCCGCTCTCTAACCTCTGGTCTCTGAATGACATTCTACCCGAGACAATAGATCCGGATAACATTAAAGATCTTTGGAAGAAGGCTAAATCAATCTTAAAGTGTCTCATGAAAAGGTTAGGGAAAGGTATGATCGTGGACGGAGACCCACCCCTTTGAAGGTAGGTGACCAGGTTATGGTCAAAAATTTTGTTCCCGCGGGCAAGCTTGCCCCCAGATTTCATGGGCCATGCATCATTCTCGATTTTCTCACACCGGTTACATTGTTAGTAAGCAATCCAGCCACCGAGAGGATATTTAGGGTTCACCTGTCCCAGGTGAAACCGGCGTAAATTTTGTGTCAACTTGCTTCATATAATTTGATAGGAATATGAAGGTTATATATTTTTTTTTTGAGTTCCACTCTTAAGGCATTCTGCTCCTTCTATTTTATTTTATAGGTAAGCATTTCTTGTAAACCTCCCCGATTGTTAAACTGCCATCCTGTCCTTACCTCGGCCATTACCACGCTCCCGTCTCCTGCTTCAGTACACACTGTGGCTTAACTTAGGCCATGGATATTTGCACGCCGCTGGCCCCTCAACCTCTCCACAAGCCTGTACCCTCAAAAAAGATGATGGTCCAACACAATTCTGCCGCCAAGCTTTAATGTTTCAGTGCCCCCGCAGCCGCGCGGCGCCGTGCAGCAACTGGAGCTGAGGACGGGCCCCCTCGGCCCCAGCGAGGACGACGTGTGCACGGCGAGCCGGAGCTCTCCTCCCGGCCAAGGCTGATGTGCGGCGCACGACCTGCTACTTGCCCGCAGCCTGTATATGTTCACCGCGGGCGCGGCGTGCTTCAACACCTCTGCTCCCCTCATTGTGCGGGCGAGCGGTATCTCAGGGTACTTGAGGGGTCCGAGCGGCCTCCTTTGGACGCAAGCCGCAACGGCCGGTCTGGCAATCCCACTTCATCACCATCTACTACATGAACAGATACCATAAGTAATGACTACACTTGGGAATTCAACTGCAATATTTGGTGGACTTTGAAATTTTTTTCCTTCACTTTCAAGTATAAAAAGTTATCTTCAGAAATTCAACTTCTACAAATATAAGGACTTTACTTCATCGGCAACAACAAATTTTGAAACCAAATCAACCCAAATTAAGAAATTCTTATAAATTTTTTTGGCAATCAATCTTCATACCCACAGCATAACTTGGACCTTGTTTCAAACTGATTTCATGTGGCATCCCTGGAGGAACTTTTGGGGGGGGGGAGGTCTGTACCGGGCGGTACACCTCCACTCCGCTAATTTAAAATGTGCGCCTGTTGAAACTCCTCTGCTGGAGGAAGTCTGAACTTTATTGACAGTATTAATTTTCTACCGTCTCAGAAGATGTCACCACGTGGAAAATTTTGAGTTTTTGAACTGTGTCATTTTTGATGTGTTTTTGTTTCGCTTGAAGTAAGAAGTGTGAACTTTCTCTTCTAGAGGACACTACTGAAGATCTACAATATTGCAACCTAGTGCGGAGTCAAAGAACTATTTTTTGGAGAAAATTTAATTTCAAGAGTTTGTTCTTTGTTAAATTTTTTTCTATCATTGTTTAAGTTGGCAATATTTACCCCTTTCTTCCCCTTGTTATGAATGTATCCAATCCCGAATTTCTTCAATTAATTTCTATCCAATCAGATGTATCTTCCCCCAACTTGAATCTGTTGCGGGGTCCTATCCAATAAAGAGTTTGTGGGAGGGTGTTTTCTTTCCCCTAACGCCTAGAAACTTCCGCGAGAGTATTTAAACTGCTGATTTTTGGGTCTCTCGGCCACTTCTGTTCCATCTTTCAGTGTGTTAAGTACATAGCAGGGGGCGGGAAGCGCCTCTTTCTTCTCCAGCCGTTCAACACGAGGTAATGGCCGATTAATAACTTCTTTCTTTGCTAGCTCAGCAGTTTAACTTTCGGGGCGGGTTCTAAGCGTTCAGCCATGTAACCTTTTCCTAAAATGTAACTACTCCTTTCATATATTCTCTTTTAAAACGACATATTGGGATAGAGAGTGCTAACCCTCTCGAGCTCCCACTCACATTGTCTTGAGGTGAACTTATTTTCCCAACCTATTTTTCGTTAATGTAAAACAAATTGTTCTTTTCTTAAGTCACCTCTTTAGCATGGGATTAGCCCTTGTATTAACGGCCTAGTGCCAAGTAGGTCTTAATCAAAGTGTATTAGGAGTGCAAGTTCGCCTCCTCTCAAATTGTTATTTTAGAGGTCATTTAATTAACCTGCTTTTCTTTTAATAGACCTCAGTAGATTGGGTATTTTACCCCTGTGTTTATGTCCGTTGAGGACAACTTGAAGGTGGAGTTTGGTGTGGCCTGGGAGAGGCTTAAATTTTGAGAGCGAGTGGCTCTTTTGAAAATTCTGGGTTGTATGCCTCATGGAGGTTTTTCAGTGTAATTTGGAGCAAGGGCTCCTAGGTATGAATGGGGTTTTCTCCCCCTCTGTTAAAACTTGTGTTTGGGGTAAAACTGAGCTGATTGCCCAAGCATTGTGAAGTCAGGGCGCGAAGCCCAAATTCTGTAAATATTGTAACTAACCCCTTTTGAATTGCTACTTTGTACCTGCCATGCTTGTTATTTCTTTGTTTTCGAAAAGAAAATATAACCTTGTTAAATTTTAAATTAATTTTACATTGCACTATAATTTCGTAGCTTGAAACCCATTCACACCCGCACCTTCTTTCACCTCTACCTACCACGGAACAGTCCGTAACAATAATAATAATAATAATAATAATAATAATAATAATAATAATAATAATAATAATAATAATAATAATAATAATGTTGGTAGAACATTGGGCCTTTGGCACAAGTCGACGGATTCGACTCTGTGTTAGTTCGGTGGTATTTGAAGATGCTCGAGTACAGCAGCCGCCTCTCGGTAGATTTACTTCCATGTAAGGGAACTCCTGCAAGATAATGTTCTGGCAATCAGCTTCTCTTAAATGCGTAAAAATTGTTAGTGTGTAGTGAAACTAATAACAAAGTAAAAACGCTGTAATCCTTACCCTTATTACTCATAGTTTACATCAATCACTTATTGAGAGACACAATAGACAAACAGGATTCAGTTGGGTGTAAATATAATGAGCAGTTTGGTTTATGATGCTCTCTTCTTAATAGCTAATTCGTGCCGATAAGCTGAGAGCAAATATTCTATGCTAAAACGTGAAAAGAAATACAGTGAAAAATATCTGGAAATCAACATTTGAGAACTAAATTTTTTGGTTAGCATGAAACTGAAAAAAAGAATGGCATGTAAGGAAAGGGTAATAGTGTACCATTCAATACTTACTGTCGTGTAGTGGGGGACCAATCAAACCAAGTAATTGAAAATCTAGTGCAGTGAGTTCGCAGGCTCCACATTGCTCGGTTTGGTGCTGGGCAGTGAGTGCAAGGGGATTCGCAGTGAAAGTACAGAGACAGTGATGAACACCGTGGTTGAATCTGATCGTAGAATCAGTTCTGGAAACGATCACTTTAAGCGAATGAAGGAGGATTGATTATACTTGGGGACAAAACATAACGGCCTCAGTTCCCGAAAGTGAGCTGGAAGCCAGCAGTCAATCACACCCTGACCCTGCTGAGTTAACGAGTTCTAAGCGATCCTTGTTTGATGTGGAAAGGTTGCCAAACCGCTTCCATCCGCACTCTCTGCAGTCTTTACCCTTTGTTCGTGTCGAGTGCAGTAGACGATTTGGCAACTCCGGCTGCAGCAGACATAGCAAATCCTATGCCTCTGCAGAGTAGTGGTGTGAGGCGAGGTCGTCATGTTTTGTCCCCAACTATGCCTTCAAGAGAAGGGTTAGCTTTGATTCTTTTTAACGAACCGAGCTGTATCGAGTTGATCGTCGCACGTTTGGCGTGGAATACGCACGCGCGATAATTAGACCTATTGTTTAAATACAGTATCTAGTCAGTATGAGTTTGAAATTTACTGTCGATATTTTATTTCATACTTCTAAACAAATGTACACATTATGAACTCGATCAGACCATGGTGATCAGAATATATGTCTATGATTTCCAAATCATTTTCCACCACTGGAGCAGGAGATGTGCTCCAATAGCACTGAACTCGTCTCACGACAATCGGCTGTCTTAACTTTGAGGCCCTCGGCGTTAGTGATTTTGGACTTCGGAATTCTGTTAATCCGATCTATACTCTTGGATGCGTTTTCGATCATATGTTGCGACATTTTTCGGAAGAAATGTCACATTCCTTCACATCACAATTTTCTCAAATGTTCACTGACGTATACCTGTAGCATCTGACGAGCAGACAGCCAGATGGCGTCAATTCGAAATGTCTGCAAACGGTAGCTGAGGCCATACGATTATTATTATTACCTGTAGCATTCACTGAGATGAATCAGACGGTACCTCGCACGATTTACTAACTCGCCGCAATTCAGAACTACACTATTTTTTTTGTTTGCTTGTTGCTTTACGTCGCACCGACACAGATAGGTCTTATGGCAACACTGGTCCAGGAAAGGGCTAGGACTGGGAAGGAAGCGGCTGTGGCCTTGATTAAGGTACAGCTCCAGCATTTTTCTGGTGTGAAAATGGGAAACCAAGGAAAACCACACTAATTTTTAGCCGCATGGCATTTTATTGCTTCCTCTTTACTATGAGACGAACACTATAGTCGCATGTGTAGTCTAGAAATTATCTCGATTCCAAAAATTTCCTATTTTTGTGGCGCTGACAGAATTATGTATTCCACAAGGGATCGAACCTAGAAACTCATTTTAGGTAGGAATCAATATTATTAGAGGCAATAGCTGAATGTACTACTAAATGCTAGCTCCACTACCTCAAGCTTGAACAGACAATATGTATATTGGTTAGCAATGATGGATGAGTCGAGAGACATATCATTCTCAACAACATATTAGTTATGAATTCAGAGTCCAGTAGGACCCATGCACTCATGTCATTGGACACGTCACGAACCTACTACGCTGACGTAGCAACGAGAGAGGTGATATTCCCACGTGGCGCGCCCCAGGTGGTGGATTGGGCGGCCCTAACCGGCTTGCCGGTGGACTTGAACGGAATAAAACAGCTCTCGCGGAACAAACATACAACCCCCTGTGGGTGGAGGACGCAGACGAAGAATATAACCACGATATCCCTTGCCTGTCGCAAGGGGATACTAAAAGGGGTGACCAAGGGGTGATTTAATTATAACCATGAGACTACTTGTACTTAGTAACATCCCACTAGAAACACCACGGGTAGTCTTTATTTACGAGTAGTTCCGCGATGTTAGGTACTCAAAAGGTTTGTGATTGGTAGCAACAGAGAGTGAATCAGTATGGGGTTTACAGTAACCGTGATTAGTACAAGTATATGCGGAACACCACGGGCATACGTTGCCTGTGATTAGTACTCACTTTGTGAGGAACACCACAGGTCTGGGCGTTGCCTGTGATTAGTACTAATACGTGAGGAACACCACAGGATAGTACGAGTCCCTGTGATTATTACACCTATGTGAGGAACACCATGGGTTTGCGTTGCCTATGAGTGGCGCTGTAATGCGAGAAACACCTGTGCGTATTACATTACTTGTGAGTAGTACTACAATGCGTGGAACACCGTAAGTCTATGTTACTCATGATTAGTACTGCTACATAAGAAATACCATGGTTCTTACTTTCCTAACGATAAGTACCATTATGAGGGGCCGTTGACCTGGATGTTGGACCAAGTACGATCGATTCAGGATTGTGTTTTGGAAGCACCCCTTGGTCAGTATATTATACTATTGTTTTAAGATAGTTTCTGGGAAGGTGGAGCATTGCGGGTCAAAACTACTGATTCTTTGAAGTTCACAATCATTGTTCATCATCTCTTTCTTTTTGAATTCTAGTCAGTGGATTAATTTTCGAATTATTTTTAACTTTCAATCATGTGAGTTTGAACCGATGACAATTTTATTCATCAATTCATTTTTCACTATCACGTTTTGAATTCTGGTCAGTGGATGAGATTTGGACTTTTAAATTGTCATTACATTTCGTAGAATTAGGGGCCGATGACCTAGTTGTTAGGCTCCTTCAACAACAAGCATCGTCATCATCATCATTGGACACGAAGTCGTCCCACTAAAGTCCATCCCTGACTCTACCAATTTTTCTGTGGCGTATGTCTCCCTCTTTCCTGTTAATTAGCCCTTAAGTACTAGCCAATAATAACTTCGTACACTCTTTCTCTGGGATTGACGTATGACTGCCCGAAATCACAATAAAACCCCTAGTATTCAGGAACACAGACTCTTCGAACACAGCAACTAAACTGATTGACTGCTAGGCATCACGTCTCGACCTCAAAACTTGTATATATTAATTGTCAACGACTAATAAATACTCTACATAACCAACCAAGTTCTTCATTCATCGTATTAGATATCATGCATCCTGGAGAAAGAACTCACGAGACCAATTGACTTAACAGCAGTAGCATCAATCTCTAAAAGCAACACAAAAGTGGATTGCAAAGCCGACAAACTTAACTACCATACCAAGTACGGTTCCGAAATGACAGACGTATTTGAATGATGTAGAAACGGTTCTTGGTTACAAATATAGAACTACGGTAGCGCTTAGTTCATTCAGTAGGCATGTAGAGGAATGGTTTAAAAAGCATAACAGCCTATAATAACTAAAATGTGTGCACATAATTTCTTACTTAATAATTTGCATGTCCGCCTCCGTGGTGTAATGGTTAGTGTGATTAGCTGCCACCCCCGAAGGCCCGGGTTCGATTCTCGGCTCTGCCACGAAATTTGAAAAGTGGTACGAGGGCTGGAACGGGGTCCACTCAGCCTCGGGAGGACAAATGAGTAGAGGTGGGTTTGATTTCCACCTCAGCCATACTGGAAGTGATTTTCCGTGGTTTCCCACTTCTCTTCCAGGCAAATGCCTAACTTAAGGCGAGGGCTGATTCCTTCCCTCTTCCTTATCTATCCCTTCCAATCTTCCAATCCCCCAGCAAGGCTCCTGTTCAGAATAGCAGATGAGGCCACCTGGGCGAGGTATTTGTCATCCTCCCCAGTTGTATCCCCCGACCAATAGTCTGAAGCTCCAGGACACTGCCCTTGAGGTGGTAGAGGTGGGATCCCTCGCTGAGTCCGAGTGAAAAACCGACCGTGGAATGTAAAGAGATAAAGAATATCGATAGACATCACGTACACCAAAGGAAAGACATCTCGTAATGCGTGGTATCACGTCGTAGTCCCGTATGGTACTAATTTTAGCGGAAGCTTCAAGCTCAGATTTCACCATAAAATGGCGGATGATCGAGTCGCTCATTTAGCTATGTCATCTGAACGTGAAGTATAGTTGGTTAGAATCTTTATACACCCTTATTTGTAAGTCAGTTATTAACTCTACACTTTTTGAAAATGACATCCCAGCACCAAGAAAAAGTTGAGCTAGATAAACGAAATTCGGGAGACGTGTTTGCACATCTGAAAGATGACGCCTATTCAAATTTGCGCATTAGTCGACGAAGAGCGGTGTTTTCTAAAAATGCTATTTATTCGGCTCGTCGACCTGAAAAGATCTTTAGTTGTGCCCCTATGACCTGCAAAGCAAGTTTGCTTTAAAAACACACTGTACACGTCATGAGCGTTTGTCATCGTCCAGTGTTGACGTCATGAGGTAGGTGTGAGTTAAACATGCCTTTAAGGAGACGAAGAAGGCAGTATCAGCAGCTTACTGAGTTAGAACTAAGCCATGTAATAGCGCTACGAGAAGATTGATGTTCCTTCCGCCATATTGCATAAATCCTAGCAAGGCCGTATCCACAGTGTATCGGTGCTGGCAACTATGGTCACGGGAAGACACTGTCTAAAGAAGACCGGGATCCGGCCACACTGACCACTACGGAGAGGGAAGACTGCCGTATTCACCACATGGCTGCATCTGCAGCAGCCGTTAGTGATTCAGTTGGCACCAGAGTGACAGAGATAGTTGTAATAAATCTATTACTTGTGGGACAGTTCAGAGTCAGATGTCCTGTAGCGTTCATGTCATTAACTCCGAATCACTGCCATCTGCGACTTCAGTGGTAAAGGTCGGAGTGGAGACCTGATGTGTTTTCAGATGAGAGACGTTTCTGTCTTGAAGCCAGTGAAGGCCGTAGGTTCGCAAGAAGGAGTCAGGTAAGCACTGGGAACCACGCTGTCTGTGGCGCCGACACACTGGACATACACCAGGAGTCATGGTCTGGGGAGCGATTTCTTTTGATAGTATGAACACTCTCGTCGATATTCCAAGAACTTGGAGAGTGAATTTTTATGTCAAGACTGGTGATTTAACCAGTTATTCTACCATCCATTCGCAGTATCCAAGGGAGATGTTTCCCAACAAAATATCTCCCCTCCTCATACCGCTGCTTTCACCCAGCCTGCTCTACTGAATGTCAACCAGGTGCCTTGGCCTGCGATATCACTCGAACTTTCGCCTATGGAGCACGTATGGGGCATTGTGGGACGACAAATTCAGCGTCATCCAATACCAGCATTAACTGTTGCTGATTTGACTGCCCAAGTGCAACAGTCGTGGAACTCCATCCCACAAAATGACATGCGGCACCTGTACGACACAGTGCATACACGTTTGTATGCTTGTATTCAAAATCATGGGGATTACAGCGGTCATTAATGTACCACCATGTGACATGTCTTCTCGCGCATATATAAACTTGTGACCTGAGAACTTTAGTCAAATAAATATGTTCCCTAGATAATTGCTCACATAAATTGCATTTCTCTAAACTAATGTCTTCTTGGTGTCGGGATTTAATTTTCCGCCAGTGCATTTCTGTTAACTTTATAGTTTTAAAATTATTGAAGGAGACCTGGTGCAGTCGAACTTGCACTTAATGAAACATGGATTGAGTGGTAACTTGCCTTTATAGGATTTTTGGTGATCCCGAACAATTCTGTTAGAAACTATGCAAATTAAACCGGAAACCGTCCAATGCAGAAACTGAAAGGAAAATAAAGCATATAAAAGAAATTAAATTCGGGTGCATTTGAATATAACTTATTGTCCTATCTGTCCTGCGTACATGCGAAGAAATTTCTATGACATAGGCTCCAGATTTGACTCCATTGCCTCGCTGGGTGGAACTCAAGTACAAAAACCTATTTCCGGGTGGGTAAATACACATCTCCACTAACGACATTCGCTGAGCTGAGGCAGTTCATTATATTTCTATGGTCATACAATACAGACTAAACTACAAAGAAGCCGTCAAAGAAGAGAAATGTATTAGAACCGAATGCTAAATTTCACTTTATTAATGCGTGTGAAGAAAACAAGTTATTGGCGAAACAAATTGTCGAAAAGTTTAACGTTGGAAAGAAGCAAGTTTACGAAATTTTCAAGGCGAGTAAAGACCGTAAATGTAGCCTAAGTGACTAAGCGGTAATGTTGTACTGAGGCGTAGCGTGGTGCACCTAAGAACTGTGTAACTGTAACAGTGTTCATGTTAATGCAATACATCACCTGCACCCTACATCACATATCTGTGGCGAATGTAATTATACATTTACTTAAATTCTATATCTAGAACCTGTTCTAAACGTAAATCTGCCCACAAGGCCCGTTTAAGGCCCGTTTAAGGCCCGTGGGATTCCGTTATGGGCAGGTTCAACTGTATACAATTTTTGGGACATATGGATTTTTACCTAGGCACCCAGTACTGGAATGAAACGATAGACGTATTCCACGTCAAAATCCAGTTGTATGTTCGATGATCATGAGGCCCAGTTAAATTTTACTTAGTCCATTGAAACTTTGTTTGATGAACTGTTGTTGTCTAGCGATCTTGACGAAATTAAGGATTGTGGATTGCTTCATGATCCTTCCCTCGTCTTGTCCTATATTTTTTCTAGTACAGATTGTAATCTTCCTGCTTCACTCTTCACCCTTGCACCACTGTACTCACTATTACTCTGTTTAAACTGGACCGTTCATCAATGAAGAGTGAATGAATAAACATAATCTATAAATGTTCATAGAGCTCACATTCTCTGTACAATGTGTACAATTTGCCATCATCTCCTCTAAGGACGGACAGGTACAGGACGAAAGTGATCCCTCTTTGTGGCTAAGTTATCAAAGAGCCGGTGCAGTGTTCTAGTTGCCGATGGAGGAAGGAAGCGCAGCAGGATAATTGCGCCCGATACATCGGCCAGCGGAATGACCGTACAAAGAGCAGGGAGCGTTAGTTCCACGTGACGCTCACAGAGGGCGGCTGCACAGCCTCCTTCCATTAGCGTTAATTATGCAGCGTGGACCACGCAGCAGCAGCCCACAAAGGATGTGGCAAACACGCGCGCTCCAGCTATTGTGAGCTATACACAGCATACCTAGTCTGGGCACAACTTTTCTTAACATGGACTTCACTTCAAGAGGATAGTCTTGAATGAAATATCTTCTTGTTATCAACAGTGCAGTGTATATCTTATTCTTACTCAGACCGGTTCATCTGAGTGCGGAGACCATGGAGTTAACGGCTTCATGAGACGCGCGGGTTAATCCTCATCGACGGCCCTTCTTGAAAATGTCGTAACCATACTTCTCTGAAAGATCACAGAAGCCACATCCCTCCCAATTTTTTGCCTAACCGTCGTCATTCATATCCCACACTTAAACACCTAGTCGGATGCTCAATATTAAAGATTTTATCTTCCCTCTAGGTTTTTATTTTATTTTTTACTATTAATCTTTATGTCTTTACAATTTAATGATGTACAATATTTTACTATGCATATAATTTATCAATGTCCACTTCTTTTCAGTTTGTTAAGTTGCGTAAAACACTTCATATCACAGCACACGCATTAGTACTTGAACGTAGTTACCGACACACATCTTCCGCTTTGGACATGTCAGGAATTTCGAAACATAGTCACTAACATCAGACCAAAGTTCGATCTCAGTACGGGGATCGGTGGCTTTTATCACAAAATGTACGTAACTACCTAAACGTAGTACCACAGTATTGTGCAGTTGAGATGGTTGAAGGCTGAATGTTGGTCGAATAAGTCATTCGGATGAGATGTTAAGTGCAGCCAGTATCCAGTATTCGGGAGATAGTGGGCTCGAACCCCACTGTCGGCAGCCCTGAAGATGGTTTTCCGTGGTTTCCCATTTTCGCACCAGACAAATACTGGGGCTGTACCTTAAATAAGGCCACGGCCGCTTCCTTCCCACTTCTAGCCCTTTCCTGTCCCATCGTCGCCATAAGACCTAACTGTCTTGGTGCGACGTAAAGCAACTTGCAGATGAGATGTACGTGTTGGAGTTGTTGATGACATTACGTAACAGTAGTTTAAATTTGTTCCATAACGGGCGGTTGCTATTACATTTTGGAAGTACTGATAGGTGTATCATTAGGGCCAGAGTCCAGCTCCGTGGCTAATTGGTTAGCATGCTGACCCTTGGTCCAAGGGATCCCAAATTCGATTTTCGGCTGGATCGAGGATTTTTAACCTTCATTGGTACATTCCTCTGGCTGTAAGATCGAGTGCCCATATCGTCTTCAAGAATAGATTGCATCCTCGATAGGGCCTAGTCCTCACAGACAAGCAGGTCACGCATGGATGTCTCTTCGGAAGAACTGCAACAGGCCTGTCCAGAGGCCACACATCATTTACATTTATTTAACAAGGGTCACACGTTTGCTGAATTCTGGTTTGATGTTTGCCCGCTAATGATAGCAAACGTATTGATATCCTATGATAAAATTCTTTACCTGTTCTAAAGAACCATACGATTGCATTTTCTGGTATTCTCCACGTGAATATGTTATTTGAACATTTTAACAACTTTTAAGGTGATGCATAAATATAACATTTTCATCCACTATCAAACTTACAATAAATATGTAGCATGCACTGTCAAATATCCAAAACAATAAAATGAAAAGAAAAATCACAACAAATATGCACAATCAGAGTTACTTCATTTCCTAAACAAAATTCAGGAAAGTCAATCGTCGAAAATTACCAGTGATTTGCCACAGTGTGTCATGGGCTCATCAGTTGGATACCGCACCTTCCCAAGACACTGGACGTCTAGCACGTCGATAGTGACACCACTGCAAGATGTACATGTGATAAGCACAATGCAGTTCCGACGTACTAGGAGAGAGCTGCATACCCGCTTGCTATATATGCCCTCCCGGGGTGGTAGCATGACCAAAAATATCGCTTCCGATTGAGATAGCTAAATAAAATTCAGGAAACTCAATCGTCAAAAATTACCAGAATTCCCTCCTTGTCGTACGAAGCGACTGGAAGGGGGTCCTCGGGCTCTCAAATTGGGAGTGTGGGTTAGCGACTATGGTTCCCCTAGCTGAGCCTGGTATTGATTCCAGTTAAATGTGCCAGATTCCTCACTTTCATCTACCCTATCTGACCTGCCTCAGTCAACTCTTGTTCTCTTCCGATCCTGAAGGTAATAGGTTTCATTTTCACGTCCTTCGTGGCTCTTCCTTTCGCCGGTATCTTCACTCTTCGAGGGATTAAAACTCTTAACTTTCCTTCTGGATGGTGTTGAGAGAGGATGGCTTCCTAGTTATACTTCTTCTTGAAGCACTAATTATCACCTCCAACATCATCTGTTGGAAGTAATACTTTTGTAGGCGGAAAACGATATTTCCACCTCAGAAGAAGGGATAAGTGCAAACTTGATACACTGCCAGGTCAAATTTGTCATTACAATCATCAGCTACACGTTCACCACTGAAAATTCTCTTAAGTTAACACATGAATTAGAAATCTGGGTTTAAATCGATTATCTTCTGTAGCTTGTTCTTCGAGGATATACCCATACTCCCATGTACAGATTTCAAGGACATTCGAAAGCTCTCCACAACTGTCAATGAATCAGTCAGTGAATCAGCAAGTGGAAGTCCTGTGGATTCTAAATTTGATATTGCTGTCGATAATATATGGAGGTCGGATTTGATGTAAATCATATCTCGCTACATATTCCTACTCCCGAATGCTTCCTGTGGAACTTTTATACTGACTGCATCATCGGCAGAAAAGCTGCCAACAACTTATAACTAACAAATATACCAATAAAAATTGAATTATATTTACCTGACTACAATGTAGTAAAAGAGGAATTAGGCTCCATACCGCATTCACGGTGTCTAAATTCTCACTGCGGAAAATTGGTAATGGTTGGAAGTTACTGGGTTCGAACCCCACTGTCGGCAGCCCTGAAAATGGTTTTCCGTTATTTCTCATTTTCACACCAAGCAAATGCTGGAGCTGTACCTTAATTAAGGCCACGGACGCTTCCTTCCCACCGGGCGAGTTGGCCGTGCGTGTAGAGGTGCGCGGCTGTGAGCTTGCATCCGGGAGATAGTAGGTTCGAATCCCACTATCGGCAGCCCTGAAAATGGTTTTCCGTGGTTTTCCATTTTCACACCAGGCAAATGCTGGGGCTGTACCTTAATTAAGGCCACGGTCGCTTCCTTCCAACTCCTAGGCCTTTCCTGTCCCATCGTCGCCATAAGACCTATCTGTGTCGGTGCGACGTAAAGCCCCTAGCAAAAAAAAAAAGCTTCCTTCCCACTCCTAGCCCTTTCCTATCCCTTCGTCGCCGTAAGACCTATCTGTGTCTGTGCGACGTAAAGCAACTTGTAAAAATTGGTAATGGTTGGCCGTAGTGGAAAAGACAAATCTGGAAGGCTTTATTTACACGCAATGACATGAGAAGGTGCTTTCAGGAAAATATGTGATATAAATTCGGTGTTATATACTGTACATAGCATTAGAAGGCAGAAACAGTATCCTGAGCTGAGTAGGACCTACTCTGGACAGCTAAGGAGCGGATTGGTCTGGAGATCCCCGTAATCCCTTTCAGCGTAGAACATTAAATGCAAGCCAGGCTTTAATTTCTGCCCGCTTCCTGTAGAGGAATGTAAAGCATTGTAATAAATATGTTGATGTATCCAAACGGCATAATCGGTTCCAAGAAAACGAAATGTTAAGAATGACGAAAGTCGTGAAGTGTGGCAGAACGCGGTGACTGGCTAAACATAACAGTAAAATGTGTTATTAAAATAAAATTCACTGTATGCTTTATTAGGATGCAATAAGTTTAAAATATGCGTTATGCTTGGATTTATCGGAAAAGGGCGGAAAATCTATGTATGTTTAGAACCAGAAAGTCGTGAAATGAATACCTACAGAGTTTGTACTAACTTATGAGACAAACTTGCACAAAAACATGCATTTTCATAAAGAGAGTGTCTTTATCCCTAATAAAATATGTATGCGTATCTTAGTGAAGTTCGGTCGCGTTCGGTGTCCTTATTGACTATGAGCACAAGTTATACGAGGGTTGTAAATAAAATAGTGATTTTTTAATTTCGTGTGGCTATTACTAGCCGAGTGCAGCCCTTGTAAGGCAGACCCTCCGATTAGGGTGGGCGGCATCTGCCATGTGTAGGTAACTGCGTGTTAGTGTGGTGGAGGATAGTGTATGTGTGGTGTGTGAGTTGCAGGGATGTTGGGGACAGCACAAACACCCAGCCCCCGGGCCACTGGAATCAACCAATGAAGGTTAAAATCCACGACCCGGCCGGGAATCGAACCCCGGACCCTCTGAACCGAAGGCCAGTCCGCTGACCATTCAGCCAACGAGTCGGACATATTGATAATATTGGTAGAAAGTTATAGTCAATGAGCTATCAAGTACGATTTTATTAAATTCCTTCAATATAGTCACCCACAAAGTAGATGTTGGGAAGCCTTTTGGGACCGTTGGCAAGGCGTTCTCTGTTGATGACAGCGACGGAGCGCTCTACTGCGCCGAGTATAGATGCCACGTTAGGAAATCGGTGGCCTCGAAGGTGTTCCTTCAACTTAGGAAACAGGTCGAAGTCACAAGGACTCATGTCGGGTGAGTACGGAGGGTGCTCTAAGACCTTCCAATGACACCTTTGGAATAAGAGGTAGGGCGATCGTCTCGCAAGATAGGCGGATGACTGAGACCAAACTCTACGGATAATTCCAGGAGAGTCCATCGATGGTCTACGAAAACGTGACCACTCACGATGTCAATCTGATCTTGATTAATGGACGGCCGACCTGTACGGTGCAAATTCGCAGTCTCATTGCGACCCGCACGAAACACCTTGATCCATCGTGCAACCATCCTCTACGGTAATGCAGTCTCGTCACAGACTTCACGTAATCCTCAGTAACATTCTGATGCATTTTTGCCACGGGAAATTTTGATTTCAATCCAAGAATGCTGATCACCTTTTGAAAACATGCCTTAGAGCGGTGAAATCGACACTCTTCACTTCAACGCCACACAGCAACAACACTCCCAATTGGATGCCCGTCGAATGCACATTACACATAGACAACAGTGCCACCTGACCGCTCCCATACCATATTTGCGCATGTCCGATCTCCTGCGAGTATCTGGACTACGTTGCTACTACTTTATTTACAGCCCTCTTATTTTCTGCATATGAGTGGTTTACCGACAACTCAGGCGAAACGAATACGTGAAACACTTTCGACCTTATAAGGAACACTATTTCACTTCACAATACATTGATCTCATTTCATTTAAATACTGTAGTACTAATATTAATTCATTATGCTCAGTTCAAGACCTAGCATTTGAACACTTGACATCAGCCATGAAAGAATCTTTCAAAAATCGGTTGATGGATGTATTTATTCACTCACATGACGCAGTGTAGCCATCTAGAAGGTGTGTACGAAATAAGTAACTGTTTCATATACTATAGTATACATTTAAAAAGGTTTCAACGAGCAAGTTGACGTTGTGGTTAGGGTCGCGCGGCTGTGAACTTGACGGCATAGCCTCAAAATTACTCACCGTCATGGCGAGGTTATTCCATTTGTTTTTTTAAGATGACCGAGTGAGTGGAAGTGCTTTTAGTTTACGTGGCTGTCTGATAACATTCGGAAGATAGTGAGTTCGAACCCCACTGTCGGTAGCCTTGAAGGTATGCGTTTGTGGTTTCCCATTCTCAAACCAGGCAAATGCTAGGGATGTACTTTAACCAACTCCACGGTCGCTTCCTTCCTGTTCCTAGTCATTCCCTCTCCCATCGTCAACATAAGACCTATCTGTGTCGGTGCGACGGAAAGCAAACTGTAAAAACAAAGTAGGTTTTTAAGATGTGTGATAGAGGAGAAGTGCCATCCTATTTTTTAAAAAAAATGTTTTTATACCATTTCCCTAGAAATCAGGGGTTGACAAGTGTAAACAGCACCATCAGTTTAGTATCTCACGCTTGCAAATTTTTTAATACATATTATTATTTATAGAGATTTTTGGTTTCATTAAAAAAAAGATAGGAGCTTGCAAATCATTCCTGACTTTATGCCTGATCTTAGAGGATCGAATTAATAAGGAAAATTCCTTTTACATTGCATTTGGAGATCTAGAAAGAACATTGACTGGACCAAGCTATTTGAGATACTGAAGTTGATCGGGATCAGATACTGAGAAAGTAGGATTATCTACAATCTATACAAAAATCAGGCCGCAGTGCTAAGAATCGAGGGCTATGACAAAGAAGAAACATTCCAGAAAGGAATCAGGGAAGGCTGCAGTTGTCCCCTCCCCACTTCAATTATATATGGAATAAGCGGTAAAGGAAATCAAAGAGGAATTTGGAAAAGGAATCACAGCCCAAGAAGAGGCAATATAAATGAGATTTTCAGATTATATATTTTTTCTGAGTCTGCAGAAGATCTGGCAAACTGATCAGTGGTATAGACTCAGTCTTGAAGAAGGATTACAAGATAAAAGACCACAGTTCTATTCCTGTGGACAAGCAACTGAACATTGAAAATACACCTTCACGAAATATGGGAAAGGGAACTTTTAGGACATAAAGGAGAAATAAACCATGAGATTGCTTACAATCTGCACAATATTTATTGCTTATACAAATAAATACACCTTTTGTCAGAAGTATTTGAGTTTCTTTCTTTTCAAACGATTTAGCCTGCTTCACGAACTCCTCATTAATGGTGTCTAATAAACGTTGCTGGTTTCAACAGCTGCCGGACTCGGTGATGAGGGTCTATTATCTTCATCAATATTGTCTTTGCTGATCGCTCTACTATCACGATATCTTCATCCGAACAACCACTCTGCCCTGGTTCATCACTATATTTCACCACTTTAAATTCCTTCCACTTTTCTAACTTCGTACTGCAACCAAACGACGTTTACATGTTGGCAGCACAACGGCGCACGATATGCCTACGTGATTTATTGCTAGATAACCTTAAACCGGAAACTCATTGGTTGACTGCCTCTACCATTAGTAACGCTATTGTCACCTCGTACATGACCCCCTTCAAATCGAACGGGAGACCTTATTTTTGCGAAATTCAAAAATTTGGCTAATACATTTTGATAACAAATAATGAATCTATTTATTGAAACATTTAAAATCAATATCGGATATTAATTGTAGAACATGTTCATTTTTAAAAATTGCCCTTTTTACGGTTTTTCGTGAAAAAATTTAGACCGGATATGATTTCCGAAATGTTCTTTTTCCATTTGATAGAGGTCTACAAAACGCAAGTTTTTGACACCTTCACCATTTTTTCTACCTTCAATACTTTAGTCATAATTGAGTGAAATAGCTTAACTTTAAATTTTCTTACGAGTTGTTTTACGTCGCACCGACTCAGAGAGGTCTTATGGTGACGATGGGACAGGAAAGGTCTGGTAGTGGGAAGGAAGCAGCCGTAACCCTAATTAAGGTAAATCTCCAGCATTTGTCTGGTGTGAAAATGGGAAAGCACGGAAAACCATCTTCAGGGCTGCTGACAGTGGGAGCTATCGAGCTCCGTAACTTTAAGTTTTTGCCAAAGTGGAGCCCTAAAATGTGTGATGATATTTTCTTTCATGATTACCTTTCATGACATCCAGACGCAATAGTCGTGCCCTGAGTGTCATTATTCAGCGCCACCCATACCTCAACCGCCTCCATACCGTCATAGCATAAATGAGACTGAGAAATCGGTGAAAGCTACAATTTTTCTGGTCTGTGACAAGAGATAGAAGCAAAAAATACTACATCCATTAAGGAGACGGTATACATAACACTATGGAACTTGAAATAAATCTAATTCTTTACTACAAAAGCAAAATAATACAGGTAAAGAATTTTGACGTTGTATTACATATCATTGCTCACAAGTCGCACGTGCCGTTTGTAACTAAAGAAGATGAGGCTTCTCCTTTTACCAAACATGTGTTTATTTGAATCAGAGTAATACAACTCTATCTCTCTTTGATCAACATTTCAATCCGTCTAAATAATATACGAGAAAAAATAATTACGGTGACAGATAGTTTATTCATTTCGTAAACTTGAGGCCCATGAAATACGTTCCTGAAACGTTACATTTGATTTTCATGAATTACAACTTCAAAACTTTTGGAAATTCTATATATTGAACAATCAGTAACATTCTTGCCATTAAGTAATACCAATACCAAAAAATTAAATGCTCTGGTATGATTATAGAGGTATTAAGGCGAATTAAAGGATAATTTAACTAATTTTACCTAAAGATCTTAATTTGCTTCAAATAATTCACCCTATAGTCGACGACAAACCAAAATATTTCACGTTATCTAAGAGAGTAAAATACTTTCTATCTATCATGAAACCCACTTTTTTCAGGATGAATTAAGCACTCTACTATAACTCTAAATTGAGCTTCCTTATTCGCTTTAACTATTGTCATTATTCAATTTAACGTTTTCGGTATAAATGCTCCCTCCGTAAATAACTTAGCAGATCACTTACAAATGTTTATGAAAACTAAAGGTACCGAAATCACAAAACGAATAGTCACAGGAGTGAATAAATACTTCCTAAAAACAATTGTCTGAACAGAGTAACGAATTAGACATATCACCGTTGATCCTGGAGGAACCGGTAGTGATAATATTTCAGCTTAGAACTCTGACCAGAAAGATTCTGATATCTAAGTTTCAGTATTACATGAACTATATCAAGGAATTTTCGTTCTAAGTGATACATGTGCTGTGGGTTAATATTCCTCCCCTCAACATTTTCACATAACGGTATTTCAAGGCGCAACGGAGATATAATTTCATGTATATTTCTGGCCGAGTGCAGCCCTTGTAAGGCAGACCCTCCGATGGGGGTGGGCGCCATCTGCCATATGTAGGTAACTGCGTGTTATTGTGGTGGAGGATCGTGTTGTGTGTAGTGTGTGAGTTGCAGAGATGTTGGGGACAGCACAAATAGCCAATCCCCTAGCCACTGGAATTAACCAATGAAGGTTAAAATCCCCGATTTGGCTGGGAATCGAACCCGGGATCCTATAAACCGAAGGACAGTATGCTGGCCATTCAGCTAACCAGTCGTACCCAACGACGATATGCTATATCGTATTAAATCTTCGGACAGTTTCCAACATCATTGTTTCATGAGTCAGCCCCTGGCATTCCGGTGACCGGCACGACAACGTTTAGGGTAGAAGGTATACGACACGCTCGACATAATATCTTCTTACTTCTGTTGCGTAGGCCTGTATTATTAATGTGTTCCGCAGCAAACCATTACTCAGTTTATTTTAGTGTATAAGCCGTGGCAGAATGTGATCTCTTTCAGCGAGGAATAATAGAGATTCAATATTGTGCTAGTAAATATGGACCTATGATCATGTTGTTAAATAGTTTGTTAGAGTAACATTCTGAGAAAATATTTTCTTTTTATCGACATCAACCGATGTAGGAAATAAACTAACAACCGTCAGTTACAAAAATTATATTATTTGTTTAATGCCGTTTAAATAAATTTTCAATTTAACGGAACAAATTGGAACATTAAGCCAAGCTGGTATTTTCGTTTATATTTTTTGAAAAATATTCTGTTATATTATTCTTGCAATTGAACAGCTTATAAAGAAGAGGCTATACAATTCACAAAATATACATTAATACAGTTTTTCATCAGTTGGGTTTAGAACTCATCCACAGTTTACAAAATTTCTGAACTTTTGACCTGATTGCTTTCATCAGTAATTCAACAACAGTGATACGAAACTCAGTGAAGTATTTTCTTATAAGAACTTCTTGGCTTTCATTGTTGTCATTTCATTAGCATATTTCAGGCTATTGGATTTTACATTTGATAACTAGTACTCAAAATTACTAATTTATATTAATTTTGTCAAAATTCTTGGTACTATATGCCACTGGCGTGTTAAAATATCTCTGATGTCGCGCTTAGTATCACCGAAAAAAAATTGGACCCACAGAGGTGTTGCAAGATAGCAGCACGGTGGAAATGTAGGTAGACCATCTGAATGGTACTGTATCAGAAGGTCTGCTACTCAGTAGCTAGGCTATATTATTATTATTATTATTATTATTATTATTATTATTATTATTATTATTATTAATATTTCGTTGAGGCCAACTAAGGACCACGTCATTTCAACTGTTTCCTTTGAGCTTTAATTTTGGTCCAGTATTCATTCATTCATAGACGGTGTTGCTCCTATCGATCTTTCGTTCATGGCTTTCCAGTTTTCACCTTCGGCTTCGCTTGGAAACTCTGATGTTCTTGGGATTATTTCTTAAGTGAGTCATGCTCCTGGATATCTTCAAATGAGATCCCAATCTCCTGCAGATCTTTCTGTACCCTCCTGAACCATGCCCCCTTTGCCTTTTTCTCTTGGAAGAAAGTGAAAATGCAGTTGGTTAGCCATGTTGAGTACATTTGGGCCATGTGTCCATAAAAAGTAATCCTCCTTTTCCCCATCACGTCGGTTATTTTCTCCACATTCAAGTACAACTCCTCAGTTACTCATTATTATGATTATTATTATAGTATTATTATCAGTGGACCCTGCGGTGCAGAGGTAGCGTGCCTGCCTCTTACCCGGAGGCCCAGAGTTCAATTCACGGCCAGGTCAGAGAATTTTATCTGGATATGAGGGCTAGTTCGAGGTCCTCTCAGCCTACGTGATTACAATTGACGAGCTATCTGACGGTGAGATAGCAGTCCCGGTTAGGAAGCCAAGAGTAACGGCCGAGAAGATTCGTCATGCTGACCACACGATAGCTCGTAATCTGCAGGTCTTAGGACTGTGCAGCGGTCGCTTGGTAGGCTCGGGGTTGTTGCCCCATGGGACTTGGTTTGGATTATTACTATTTTATTATTATTATTATTATTATTATTATTATTATTATTATTATTATTATTATTATTATTATTATTATTATTATTATTCGTACATATATTATCCACGTATATGCAGAGAGCTCCAACTGAGATCCAATGGTAGAGAAACTACCTAATGATTATGATAATTATGAATTGTTCAATCCCTTTGGTTAACCAAATAGCGGATGTGAAAATGATTTCTCACACCGCAATATGTCCGTGGAGCAGTGATCGAAACCCGATGGCCGGCGACTAACAACATTACAGCAGTTATGACTGACGATCGTATGAAAGGCAGGTCTCCATGTCAAACACGGACCATATTTCTTGAAGTCCACAATGCCCGCCACGCCCACAACTGGAGGGAGAGACAGGTAGTGGCAGGGTTATTGATCACAGGAGAACATCTGCATTTTTCCTGTCGACCACCTAATGAAGGGCGAGGTGATGTATAGGTTATAATGACAGGATAAGGACATTATCTACGCTTACAGTGGAACAGCAGATCGTTTATCAGCGGAGCAGGGGATTACACATTCTGTTGTTATGACACGTAAAGATCCAGCCGTGTGGGTTCATTACCATCATCTCACAGGCGACAGATGCTCTACACTTCGTTGACGAGTATCTTTAAGGGTTCGCCGGTGTGCGTGTAGGGGGTTGTTATAACTGTTGTACCTTTGTACCTTGCGATCCTGCTGTGGGTTTGGGTCGTCATACATATTGTATGTGGAAATCATGTGCCAATCAACATTCATTTATTAGCATCTTAAAAGCCTGCTGCTTCTAGAAACATTCTACAAAGCCTAACACCGAAGAACTGGTGATGATAATGACATCCAAAAGCCTCACTGAATACTAGGCTTGTTTTTTCTTCATGAAAATGTTATAAGTGTGGAATAAGTTATCTAATTTTCCGCCTCTGTACAAGAAGTGAAGACTCTTGGACGAGTAGAAGGTAAATGCTTCCACCATCGGTACTTAGTGGGATAAAGCGGTTAACTCAACGCCCGGCCATCATTTTCCCCAGGAATTAACCTGCTACTCATTTTTGATGTAGGCTGAGTGAATTTCAGAGCCGCGGGCCATTCCAGAAGTGGAAATCTCGTTTCTTAATGTTTCGACTTCCTGAGGAGAATCGAACCTACCTTCTTCCGACCTTCCAGTGAACACAGCACACGTTTAATGCCTCGGCTAGGAAGTCCTTATTTAAATTGCACCGAGCGAGTGGCCGCGTGGTTTGGGGCACGCAGTTGTCAGCTTGCAATCGGGAGATAGTGAGTTCGAATCCCACTGTCGGCAGCCCCTGACGATGTTTTTCCGTGGTTTCCCATTTCCACACCAGGTAAATGCTGGGGCTGTACCTTATTAAGGCCAAGGCCGTTTCCTTCCCATTCCTAAATCTGTCCTATCCTACCGTCATCATAATTCCTATGTCAGTCGGTGCGATGTAAAGAAAATTCTAAAAGAAATTAAATTGCAGGTACTTTTAATACAAAGTATTATGCCTATTTCTTGAACGTTCATTTACAAGGTAATACATTCATTACATTTGTAGGTCATTCATTAGCATTAGTTTTTACTCAAATATAACATTATGTTTCTGTTCTTATAATATATTCTATTTTAATTCTGCAAAAATAATATTGAAAGCACACAATAGTAATAATATGTAGTTCTTTGGTGGACGGGATAGGGGATATTCGAAACTCTGAAAACAAAAGGTGGTACTTTGTGTACCATGGGTTGGTCACCCTTGTCATAATTAGACCAGCCTGGATTCAGTTCTTGGTTCCTCCATGAACCTACTATGACTGGTTTCTACAACTACGCCATCACAGGGACTACCACAACTCCAGACCTCGTCAAATTTCTACACCACTCCCATTACCGCCAACTACACCACCACGATCACCACCGCCACAACGACCTCTACCCTCACTACTTCACAGATCCCTGTTACAACAGTTGTCACATGCCACCCACCATCACTCATGACCTCTTCACTCCTCCCTTCCCCCATCCCTCCTCAACCTCAACATCAATATGTACTGCCTGGAACAACGAATTCTACAGTTGACGCACCACCTTCGCCATCTTCACGCAGAACAGCAGCCTCCGCAACATCATCGACCTCGCAGCCATCACCAACTTCTCACAGAATGTCCAGCTGTGTCATCCGTGGAGTGGACCCGGCTCTCTCCGAAAAGACCATATTTCACCAACTACAAGCTGAAGACGTCCCAGTTCGCCGAGTCTTCCGATTCAAGAATGCATCAGAGCCCACATTTATGGTACGCATCCACGCCCTGAGCGCCGCAGATGTTCAACACCTCATAGACCACGGAGCTTACATATATGGCCAACGTCATAGAGTAAAACCGTCCATCTCCCACCCCCCCATCCCCCAATTCTGTAAGACATCCCACCAAAAATTCTCACCTCCGCCCCCAGGTAACCAACTTCTCACCTCGTCAATCTGTCAGTCCACCTCCTCACCCATATAGTTTCTTTCCTTACCCATCTCTGACACTGGAAATCATCCGGTACCTAATATCTTCTCTTCATAAACTCACTACGTCCTTGCAACTCCTCACCTTTCAATACTATCCTAGTACTCCTCTTTAAACCTCAATCCTAGCGAAAATCGCCTAAAATTCACATATCCGTAGCCCAGAGGCCTCATATTTCCCTCTCATTAAATTTCACACATCGCTCCTCCCATCCTAATCATTCTACATATCACACAGTTCTTTTCGCTTCCCTTGGCCCGAGAGAGCGCGACACGCTATATGGGGCCCGCCCCGCCCTCCGGCCGGGGAATGAGAACATTTTCGTCGTCGTCGTCGAAAGAATAGAACCAGTCTCCTAACTAATTGTTGTTAAGTCCATAGTGTAAAAAGCACCACTGAAATTGAACAACGTTACAACAGTCACTTGTCGTTGTTCCATAATTAGTGGGATGACTTCTGTCACTTTAAGGAGAGCAGTTGTAGTGCAGTATCCCTTCTCAAATCCTGACTGTAAGGGGTCAAGGAGAGAAATGTCATTTAAATATTGCAATACTTGTTCGTACACAAGTCGTTCCAGAGCGTTAGATAGAGCCGGGAGGATAGAGACGGGGTGACAATCAGAAGGTAGTTTAGGATCAGATTTTTTTAGATACTGGAATAACATTTGCGTCCGCCTCTGTGGTGTAGTGGTTAGTGTGATTAGCTGCCACCCCCGGAGGCCCGTGTTCGATTCCCGCCTCTGCCACGAAAATTTGAAAAGTGGTACGAGGGCTGAAACGGGATCCACTCAGCCTCGGGAGGTCAACTGAGTAGAGGAAGGTTCGATTCCCACCTCAGCCATCCTGGAAGCGGTTTTCCGTGGTTTTCCACTCCTCCTCCAGGCAAATACCGGGATGATACCTAACTTAAGGCCACGGCTGCTTCCTTCCCTCTTCCTTGTCTACCCCTTCCAATCTTTCCATCCCCCCGCAAGGCCCCTGTTCAGTATAGCAGGTGAGGCCGCCTGGGCGAGGTACTGGTGATCCTTCCCAGTTGTATCCCCTACCCAGAGTCTGAAGTTCCAGGACAATGGGCTTAAGGCGGTAGAGGTGGGATCTCTCGCTGAGTCTGAGGGAAAAGCCGACTCTGGAGGGTAAACAGAAGAAGAAGAAGAAGAAGAAGAATATTTGCGCTCTTCCAGGGAGATGGAAAGGTACCAGTTTTAGGACAATAGTTGAAAATATGTGTCACAATAGGAAGGATGGAACCAATAATATTATGAATAAAATGTATATGGATATCTATACCTGCGGCTTTAGATTTAACTTGAATAAGGTACTTGCTTAACTTGGTTACCAGAGACAGCTTGGAAAGTAAAACGTGAGCGATTAAGTGATGGGGTGAATGATTGGTATGCATTTACGTCTGGCTGGTTAATTGGGTTAGGCGGTATTCTATCTTCTGAAAAATATGTATTAAGCTCGTCAGAAGGAACAATTGGTTCCTCTTGTTGCTACTGACTTTCTATAATACCCAGTGAACGAAGATCCCCCAAGCGTTACTTGTACACATATATCCAACTAGCAAGATGCCCGTGTTTCGCAACTGTTTTAAACTGAAAGATATTCAAAGATTTACATTTTGGAGAATCCACTGTCAGCCGAGTCTGTAAAATACGCCCTCAGTTCGTACTGAACCTATCACAGTCGTCAAAACGGATACCTAAATACTGGCCAACCTAGCCGAGAGATGCGTTGTTGTGAAAGGAGCATCCATACTTGCATCATTACTTGATAAGCACTGTGTGTCTTCTTCATGTTTCGTACCCACATGACAAGAGTTCTGAATTTAAATTGCAATCTCTTTCGGCAGGAAAGGAATCCAGATTTATAAGATCCTAGTGAAGAATTTTGGTTGGATTCAACCATACTCGTGGATCATTTTTAAAATACGATAATTATCCAGATATAAATTAAAACTTGGACTGGTACAGTGGAACGCCCAGTAAATTGAAAGGAATTGTCATGTAATCAAGTCTCTTCTGGGCAAAATGGAAAGACTGTGCTAAACCGTGGGAAGATTCGAAGCTACAAGTGTATGCCGTCATGGAGAGGGAAACATTCAACCCACGCTTCAGCATTTTAGACCAATTAGAGGCAAATTAAAATTATGAAGATTATAAAATCATGAGTTTCATATTCCTTGAATTTTTCTGAACATTAGAGATACCAACAACAGAGATAAGACACGTGGGATAATGTAATTGTGTAATGTTATGCGCCGGGCTGAGTGGCTCAGACGGTTAAGGCGCTGGCCTTCTGACCCCAACTTGGCAGGTTCGATCCTGGCTCAGTCCGGTGGTATTTGAAGGTGCTCAAATACGTCAGCCTCGTGTCGGTAGATTTACTGGCACGTAAAAGAACTCCT